>NC_056741.1:1311441713-1311496713 GCF_019279795.1 Protopterus annectens | reverse complement strand
CAATTATACCAGGAGGAGATAAACCTTTTGCTTTGTAGGCATGTGAAATACAAAGAGTGATCCATTTGGCCAAAGAAACTTTAGAAATAGCTTTTCCCATAAATGCTTTGGAAAAGGAAACAAACAATTGGTCAGTCTTGCGGAAGGACTTTGTTTTATGAAGATAAAAATGAAGCTGTCTATGTACATCTAACAAATAAAGTTTGTATTCACCTTTATTTTGGAAGTTAGGAAAGAAAATGGGCAGATTAATGGACTGGTTTATGTTTGCGTCAGATGCCACTTTAGATAAAAAGGAAGGATTAGTACAGAGTGAGACCCTATCCTCATAGAAGACCAAATACGGAGGCACGGCAGACAGAGCTTGAAGCTCAGAACCCTCCTAGTAGATGTAATGGTGACTAGGAAAGCGGTCTTCCAGGAGAAAAGTTTCAAGTCCACAGAAGCTGCGGGTTCGAAAGGAGGAGCCACCAATGCCTGTAAAACAAAAGTAAGGTCTCAAGGAGGCACTGAATCCTTGACAGGCAGCTGTAACAGAAAAGTACCTTTAAGAAAAGCCTTACACAGCCTAGAGGAGGCTAAGGCCATGTTGTCTTCACCAACGTGAAAACTGGAAATGGCTGCCAATTGTACTTTCAATGTGGAGGAACTAGCTCCTTGATGAAAGATACCAGACAGGGTAGTCCAACACCGCTGGAACAGGGGCTGCAAAGGGATCTATTTTTCTCTGTGAAGCCCAAATGGAAAAGCACTTCCATTTACTGCAATAAAGTTTCCTAGTGGAGTCTTTAAGAGAAGCCACCAGAATGGATTTTACCGGGGATGAAAGATCGAGTCCTCGCAATTAACGGAACTGGAGCAACCAGGTTATCAGCTTGAGGCTGCCCAGATCAGGCGGATGTGCCCCTGACGGATGGAAAATTATATCCGGGCAGGGATCCAGAACCCATGGGGGAGCTACAAGATGAGACCAAAGGAATGGGAACCAAACCTGACGAGGCCAGAACGGGAAAATGAGGATCACTTTGCACCGTAGTTCGTAAGCTTTCTGAAGAAACTTTGGAATGAGTGGCAATGGTGGATAAGCATACAGAAGCCTGGGGGGCCAAGCATGGACTAGAGCATCTCTGGGGATTTCCCCTGTTGAGGGAATCAGAGTGAAGAACTCGCTGCACTTCACGTTGGAAGGAGATGCAAAGAGATCACAGCAAGGCTGACCCCATGCAAGGAAGAGCTCCTCCACTACTGACTGTTTCAGAGACCACTCATAAGGCATCAGAATGGCCTGACTCAAACTGTCCGCTAAAATGTTGGAGCACCCTAGAATGTGCATTGCTATCAGAAATTGACCAGTGGAGATCGCCCATTCCCACACTCTCATGGCCTCGCAACATAGAGGGTAGGATCTGGTTCCCCCCTGCTTGTTGATATACCAGACAACCGACATGTTGTCTGACTGAATTGCAATCAATCCGAGAGGTAGGACTGTGTGAAAGGCTTCCAATGCTAAAAGCACTGCCCTCATCTCTAGAACATTTATGTGCAACTTGGTCTCTGACTGGGACCACATGCCTTGGACTGTCCTTCCCAAACAGTGTCCCCCCAACCCGAGTTGGGAAGCATCTGTGGTCACTGTGGCTTGGACTGGAGATGACGCGAAAGGGTGTCCTTTTGATATCTCCGGTGAAATTAACCACCAAAGAAGAGATGTCTTGCAGACGTGACTGATCTTGATCAGAAATTCCATGGGCAGGTCTAGCCAAGACGATTGAACAGCCAGAGTCCATTGAAGAACCCGCATGTGAAGGCGTTCACAAGGGAGAATTGATATGGCAGCAGCCATGGAGCCCAGAGCCCGGAGAACCTCGCTCACCTTTGAAGACTTGGAGTTCGCTATCTGAGCTATGTGGCACCTGAGGTGTAGGATCCTGTCTGGAGTTAGGAATACCTTCATCTGCAAAGTATCTAGCTGTGTCCCAATGAAGTCTAGAACTTGTACTGGTTGCAAATGGGATTTGTGAACATTGACTGTAATTCCCAGCAGATCTGCCAACTGAATGAAATAATCTCAGGCCAGACACAATTGATGCTTGTTCGGTGCAGAAAAGAGCCAGTCGTCCAGGTATGGAAACACCTAAATACCCTGAAGCTGCAGGTGAGCCACTACAACTGCCATTACCTTGGTGAACACCCTGGGGGCTGTGATGAGACCAAAGGGTAGGGCTCTGAACTGAAAATGACTGGCTCCCAGCCGGAAGCACAGAAACCTCCTGGAGCTTCTGTGTATTTTGATGAGGTAGTAAGCATCCTAGAGGTCTAACGAGCACATCCAGTCGCACTCTCGGAGATAAGGTAGAATGGACTGCAGGGTCACCATCTGGAAATTCTGTTTGGCTACCAACAGGTTTAATGTTGACAGGTCTAGAATGGGCCTGAGGTCCCCCGTCTTTTTTGGCACCAAAAAGAACCTTGAGTAGACGCCTAATCCGGACTGATCGGTTGGGGACCTGTTCAATGGCTCTTTTGAGAAGCAGCTTTGAAACCTCTAGAGCTGCGGCCTCCCTGTGACTGGGTGGAACATCCGGGAGGTGTTTTGTAATATTTGGAGGCACAACAAATGGGATAGATTAACCTCTGGATATTATCTGTAAAACCCAGCGATCTGTCGTAATGGACTCCCATGCCGCTGGGTGTAAGGACAATCGTTCCCCTGACTGCCTCCAGAGTAAGACAGTCGGGCAACCCCTCAGGGCTGCTGACCGGGTCTATCAGAAAAGGGTTCCCTAGACCCAAAATTCTTGGGACCCCCTCTACATCTGGGTCAGTGTCAATCCTGTCCCCCACTGCCTCTGGGGGAATAGTTGTCCTGAGAATCCCGGGAAAACTAAGATTTTCAGAACCACATCTTTTTCTGCCCTCTTTGATTCCTAGAGAAGGACCGCTGAGGGTTAGAGAAGTGGACTCTGATGGCAGACAAAGTCTTCCTGTGCTTTTCACTCTGGACAAGTGTGTCATGTACTGTCTTCCCAAAAAGGGAAGAGCCTTCGAAGGGAGCTGCTCCTGGAGTCACTCGGATCTGAACAAGTCAGATCCGAGGAACTCAAGGTAACAGCCAGAGTCGAGGTTGGAGGAACTGTTGGCGCTGAGCTACCAGCTCTGAAAAACCTCGGATCCAAGAGCCCTGAAGCCGAAGCACGGATCAGGGAAGGAGAGATGGGGTGGAAAAGAGGCATGGAGGTCCCATCTGAATTTGGGTCTGAATAAATCTCCGCATCATCCTGTCCATATCTATGTCTGATAGGCTCCGAGTCAACCTCGAAGAGGCCACTGACTAAGATCTGGCTGGTCTGCACAGTGGGGAGGAAGGCCTCGGGTCCGAATGTTCCAATGGCTCCGGTGAGAAACGAGGAGACTGGAGCTGTGGAGAAACAGGACTCATGGTCTTAGATGGGGGGCTCAGAAAGAGCTCCCTGTCTGGGGATTTCTTACGATGCCTGTCCTTCATTTTCTCCCTTTCTTCTCTGCGCCTTTCTTTATCCTTTTCTTTTTCTTTCTCTTTTTCTTTGTCAGCCATGCTGACTGAAGATTTATCCTTGGAAGACCCATCACCAGAAGAGGGAGGTTGAGTCCCTGTCTGGGTGGGAGGTGGTACACTAGAGACCAAGGCCGAGGCAGATTTCAGCATGGTAGCAGGGAGAAGGCCTTTGGCAACTAGCATGGCCTTACGATCTCAAAGGGCCCTAGGATTGAAACTTGAACAGACAGCACACTGAGTGGACAAATTTGCCACTCCCAAGCAAATTACACACAGAGTGTGACCATCAGCCGGGGAGAGCTTATGGCCACACACTGTACATTTTTTAAATACAGGCTTCAGCTGGTCAGCCATGGTCCTGCACTGAAATGTACAAACACTACCTCCAAAACCACTCACACACAGGTAGGGGAAGGGCAGGCCTAACTACTACTCTATACAAACCCATTTTTTTTTTTTTTTTGTTTAAACACTGACGACCAAGCGAGATACTACACAAGGGGAGGAAGGGAACATTTTTACTCAAACACACCTAAATACCAGAAAAAAATACCACTTACTATCCCTGAGCTCAGAGTAAAGTAGACCACGATGCACACTACTGGTGCGGCAAACGAGATCTGGGGGAAGATAGGAGATGTAGGGCATTATGGGTAAGGGGAGGAGCTCGGAGCTTGGAGCAGATGCTAGAAAAAACGTTGCTGGCTCGGATCTGATACAGATCCGTGTACCCATAGGTTGCAGATAAAATAAAGTTAACTACTTCAGATAATTTCTTACATAAGAAACTCCGGGTCTATATTAAATAACCAAAGAAGTGTTTCAGCGAACACTTCAGTAACACATAATGAACGAATGCACTAAACCGCGATTGTTCAGAACAGCGATTTCTTTCCTTGGGAAAGAAATTGCTTGGCCATCCCTATAAGTTTGCCATTTTCCCCAGTGTAGTGCTATTTCTGAGTTGGTATATTTAGTTAGGGGGGTGTGTGTGGCACAGCCCCACACGTTGGGGGGGTTGAGCCCTCCACTTTTTTATGTTTGTAATAATGTTTTTTTTTGTTTTTAGACAAGCGATTTCTTTCCCAGGGAAAGAAATCGCTGGTGTCAGTGTTTGCGGTTTTGTGTGTTCGCTGTGTATGTGTCACCAAAGAGATGTTTACTGAAACGCCTCTTTGGTTATTTAATATACACCCAAAACTCCAGCTTCCTATAACCTTGTAAACTGTTAGGTCAGAAATTAAAAGTACCTAGTCAATAACTGAGTATGCACATACAATTGAAAAATAAACATCAACATTAATGGATTTTGAAAATAAAAGTTGAGCAAATGCTTTTATTTTCTGATCATTATAAAGCAATTAAAACTTTACAGAACCTAAAGAAGGTTTTTCTTTTTTGTAATTTACAGTGTAGAGTTTGGACTAGAGGTAATGACAGGGTTGGGGTTCACACACTTAAGTAAGTGAGAAGGTGGCATCAAACCTTACTCATGTGTGCTGATCCTAACCCTGATGCTGCCGCTAACCCCAACCCTACACAATACATTATGAAAAACACTTTCCCTAGCCATACCACTACACAAGACACTTGGACACACATACACACATAACACACATACACAACACCCTTACTCTTAACCCTAATCCTGAAAAACACTTGCGCATTCACTCCTACACCTAATGCCAAAAATATTGGTACATTCATAAGCTTTGCCTTTAACTAACAGCCCTACTTAACTGCATGCATGCAGATTTCATACATCACACAGAAATGTTGATGTTCCCAACATCAACATTTTCTGCACTCAACAGCACACACATTTGAGAAAAAACACACTAGTTCACTTTGTTGACATTATGTGATTCGAAAAAGTGAACTATAACCATATATGTATATTTGGGATCCGTACAGATCACCGAACGGCAACATAACCACATACTTGCGCGAAAGTGCTTTTCACCGAAGAAGCACTTTCGCGTAAGTATGCCTGTTGCGGAGATCGCACTACAGTGGGGGATAAGGGAAAATTCCCTTTTCCCCACTGTAGTGCGACCTTGGAATGAGAATATTAAAGTAGGTGGAGTGTGGGGGATGCAGAGGGGCTTGCCCCCCTGCAAAAATGTAAGAGTCATTTTTTTTATTTTTTTTTTAAACACACTTTAAAGAAAGCGCCTTGGAGAGAGCAGTTTTCACCTGAGCATTTGAGATGTGTGGGAGGCTACAATCCGCTGGGATAGATATTTCTCCTTTTGGGGGGGGAAATTAGCACTGAACCTGTCAGCCAGTATGTTGGCAATGTCTGTTGGTTCAGTGATTTTTACATAATTTTAAACTAATTCTGAGCATATCTGGGAGGTTTCTAACATAGCTAAAAAAGGCCTTATGATTGTCTTTTGAGTCCTTAGCGACTTTTCTTTCAAAATTTGCCTTGGATGATTTTATGAGCGATCATAGTTTTTTACTTATAGTGATCAAGGGTGTCTTCCCTTTTAAGGATTTTGCTCTATCTTGTAGTAGCTTTCTCCTTTTATTGTAGAGCTTGTTAATGGCTGGGGTCCACCAGACTGGGCGCTTGCCTTTGGTGCAAAGAGTCTTTATTTTGTTTTGAATTGCCTGATCCATGCAGTCCTGGAGGTGCTGATAGAAGGTATTTGTAAGTGATTCAGCTGCTTGGGTAATGGTTTCCGCTGGCTCGGGGGCCTTGAAGGAAACCACACCAGTCTTAAGAAGTGTGAAGTTGGCTTTTGAGAAGTTTTTCACTGTGGTCTTTTTTATCTGGGGTGGGGGCGGATGTGGACTTTCAGTGAGATTAGTTTATGATCTGATCTCACCAATGAGGGGTACACCTCTGGTGCTGAACATTGTGTCCCCATGTTCGTGATGATGAGATCTAGTATGTTTCTCCCCTTGTGGGGATGGTGACTAGTTGTTCCATGGCATTTGAGTTTATGAACTCTAGGAACCTTTGGGCTAGAGTGTTGGGGCTTGAGTAATGATCCCAGTCTATATTCGGGTAGTTGAAATCACCTAATATGATGGTGTTTGGAGATACATTTATCCCCTTGAGTGTTTTCAGGAAAGCTGTGTGAGGTTCCTGAGTTTGAGAGGGTGGCCTGTAACATGCTACAAATTGCAGAGCAGTCTTTCCTACGGTTAATTGCACCTGGATGGTCTCCGATGCTTTGTACGTTGCCACCAACCTGGAGGTGTGGGTATCCTTGATGAATATGGATACCCCCCCCTCCTTTCTTTGTATGGTCTGGGTTTTGGGGCCGGAATGCATGATATGAGGTAAAACCTGATAGTGCCGGGGTGCTCTCAGGAGCCTTGAACCAGGTTTCAGTCACAGCACAGACATCGATGTTCTCCATACTGAGAAGGGCTTTGAGTGCGTGCATCTTGAGGTTTAGACTTCTGGCATTGAGCAGCATTACCCTTAGTTTATTTTCTTTTTTGTGTTCTAGGGTGGTAGGTTTAGAATTTGAGCCTTGCCTAAAAAAGGCACTATGGGGGTGGCAAGAGCCTTTGCCAATATCCGGAAGCCCAGAGGTGACAGGTGCAAGCCGTCCCTTGCGAAGCAGCGTGGCTTGTCCAGCATGTTTTGCTTTCAGGACTCAAACTCTTCCTTTTTTTGTTTCCTACTTGGAGATGGTGTGTGTGGATCACAAAAACAATTCATAGTAACAGGCAGTATTCACTTCACCAATAAATATTCCAAAAGCAGTATAAAAGCCGAATCCTTGTGGGCAAGACTGATAGGCGACTTAAAGGTAGAATTAGGGAACACTTATATAATATACAGATTAAATCAGATAAAAATGCATTATCCAAACATATTTTGGATACATCAGTAGAATATATGTTTAACTTTAAGGTTATTCAAACTAACCAGCCAACTATTAGAAGGGGTGACATTCAGAATCGGACTGAACAGAATTAAATAAAATGGATTATTAGGTTAAGAGCTGATCGGGAGCTGGGGTTGAATGACAGGGTACCCCTCCGACCTATTTTGAAAGGAAGGAGATTAAGAACTTAATTGTTTCCTCTTCGTTATGCTGTTTTCATAATAATTGTTAATTTCGGCTGCTATAATGTAACTAAATAAGTATATATGTTTTTATATTGATTGGTGAGAAATGCATTGTTTTTAAGTTTGCCTATAGTGGTTAGAACATGAAGTTATTTGGCATATAAATATTTTGTGTGTTTATATTTTTAGTTAAAGTAATTTTAACATTATTATATAGATTTGCAGTTTTCGTTAGTTGTTATTTAATTATTAGATGTTGCTTGTTGAATGACTGGGAGGATGTGATGTCATTATTTGTTAGCATATATATACTGTTTTTTTTTAAATGATTGTTATTAGCCTGAGGAAGCCTTCTGGGTGAAAGCGCTTGCCATATTCTCAAATTATTAAAAGGATTCGGCTTTTATACTGCTTTTGGAATATTTATTGGTGAAGTGAATACTGCCTGTTATTATGAACTGTTTTTCATCAACTTTACTTGGATTACATTGTATTTTTATACGGAGTATATGTGCATTCAGCACAGTTGACATTGAAAGCTATTAAGACTACTTAAAACGTTATATTTCCTACTTTATGCGGAGCATATTGTCCTGCCAAATAATTCTCCTGTGCATTGTCTTAGTTTATAACTTGCTTTTCGACGGGAGAACAGACTACAGAGCAGCTACCTTTTTCTTGTTACTAATTATATTCGTTTGCTGCTTCGTTGTCATGGCAGAGCTTGCTACATCTTCAATTGAACTACTGTACAAACCGGAGGACCTCCAGTGTAAAACTAATAGATTTGAAAACTGTGTTGCCGGTGAAGAGAATCCGTTACTAGCGTATGACGTAATACGCGATACGACCGATGATTCCACAGCCAAGGTGAGCTACAGCAGTTTATCTATACTTCTGAATCAAATGGAGATGGATTTTATCAAACTAAAGTGTATGCAACTTCAGCGACAGCACTCTGAAGTATGTATAGCTCGCAAAATTATTCTGAGAGGGCTGTGCATTCTAAAGATGCCGACAACAGGTACGCTGTACCCAGACTTACTATACAAATGGCAACAAATTAATATAGAAACTAGCATACGCTATATGTCATTAATGAACGAGTATTTTTTACCGGAGGAAGTGACATTAAGAGTACGGATAAGGGATCAACAGAAACATATTAATGAAACATATCCTAGAAAAGTTGCTGATAAAGCCTTTGAAAAACTTTTAGACAATGTGTATTTATATGAAAAGAAACTCTTGGAACAAAAACAAAATAAGATCTGAAGAGACACTGTAGATTTTAGTAACGGGCAGGTCTTCACCTGGCCGAGGTTTAATACTGAGAAAAATGAACATGGGAGGGTAGATAAAAATAAAAAATATGGAAAGAAATGTAGATAAAAATGTGCATAGAAATGGATGTGATTACAAAGCTGTATGTGTTGATAATACTATTAACAGCAACCAACCACTTAAAGATAATGAAAGTTCTGCTGCTAGCACTAGGAATATAGTAGTTACCACAGCGATTGTGCACCAGGAAGATGAAACAAATGAGTCATCCCAATTAACACCTAGTATCATAGATACAAGTGAGAAAGGAATTATTCATGATGTGACAGAGTCAACTGAAGGACCTAATTTATCTACGGGCCCGATTTATGGTCCTAATCTAGGAGATGGGGTAGTTAGAAAGAAAGTTTTACAAACAAACCCAAATAATTTAATAGGTTCGATTGGAATGGCCCCTTTCCCGATTGCCGAATCTCGGAGAGGAGGGAGGGACCATTCCATGAGCAGGGGGAGACAGAAAAGAAAGATGGTCGAAGAGGAATATGTAGACCTGACTTTGAAAAAAATGTGGGAAAAGACAACCAATCGCTGATATGGAACATCTCTAGTAGATGTCTCACGGTAGAAGAAATTAATGTATTAGAGAAAGGGTTAACATTTATACCTTCCACTTGGAGTGATATTAAAGACTCAGTGGTTGATCTTAAAATGTTTGTTCGAAATATACAATTAAAACTGGATTTTGGTAAATCAATGATAGTCAATGAAGAATAACTTTTCAAAAAACCCAGCATGTACATTCTTAGATGTTGCTTGTTGAATGACTGGGAGGATGTGATGTCATTATTTGTTAGCATATATATACTGTTTTTTTTTTTAATGATTGTTATTAGCCTGAGGAAGTCTTCTGGGTGAAAGCGCTTGCCATATTCTCAAATTATTAAAAGGATTCGGCTTTTATACTGCTTTTGGAATATTTATTGGTGAAGTGAATACTGCCTGTTATTATGAACTGTTTTTCATCAACTTTACTTGGATTATATTGTATTTTTATATGGAGTATATGTGCATTCAGCACAGCTGACATTGAAAGCTATTAAGACTACTTAAAACGTTATACTTCTTACTTTATGCGGAGCATATTGCCCTGCCAAATAATTCTCCTGTGCATTGTCTTAGTATATATATATATATATATATATATATATATAAATAGATAGATATATATATATATATATATATATATATATATATATATAAATAGATAGAGATAGATATAGATATAGATATAGATAGATATGTATTTATGATAGATGTTCAAGTTGTAGGAGGACATCTCAATAGGGAATCTTTTTGTTAAGACTTGATGCATTGTGTAGTACCACCTTAATGTGTTCTAAGTTGGAATTGCTATGTTGAGAATGCTAAGTAGGTGGGCAGTGTCTAAACAAGGCACTATGAGGCCCATAAATGCTACAGCCAGAATGTGAATGCCCTGCCAAGAAAGTTGCAAGCCATCTTTTGCAGAGTGTGGGGCGGGGGGGGGTCTATCAGCCATCTCATGACAAGCAAAGACATACTGTATCCCCTCTAGAATGACACCAGATCTTTGGTCAGACATCAGATACAATAGTGAGTGCTCTTAACAATGTAATTCAGACTGAAAATACTCAAAAGCTACTTAACATGGGAAATATATGTTAAAAGGGTGATAAGTGGAATAAAGCTGGTTTCCACTATGTAATTTCCAAATCAACACTGACAAACAAAATTGCCCAAAACACCACAAGGGCAAAGATCTTACCTGTAGGTATTTTTGTGGTGAGGCTAGATCATGATCCTACACCCTCTGTAGAGGGGCAAGCCACCACATCCGCTGAAGATTTCCTGCTTCCACATGCATACAAACTGCACTAGTAATTATTTTTCTATGAAGAATGTACATCTTATTTTGCACCTCAACATCTGTTGTATGCACAGTTGATACATGGCAAGTTTCAGCTCGGTGACTTGTTGAGCAACCATTAAAACGAAGGCTTATAAAGATCTGAGCAGCTTTTTTCCTTAATGTACAATTAAAAAAGTTACATAATATAGATGTACAAACCTATTACGGAAGATGCAAAGCATAAGAAATAAAGAATGTATAATACAGGTGATTATATGGGCTCCCCAGAAAATACACTAATTTTGGTATAGGTGTGACTAAATATTTGCTTTGCACATGAAGGTAAGCCCATGGAATATCCTACAAGATGAGGTAGTTATGAAAACTTTCAAAACTTTGTAAAAGAAGGAAATGGTCATTGAGAATATATGGTCAACGGAGAATCCAGAGTCATACATGATGATATGGGGAAGATACAAAGAATGAAGGAAGACAAAATATTAAATACATTTCAAAAACAAACTAGACAACATAATTGCCTGTTTCTGACATCAGAAAAGTAGGTAATGTAATAATAAGCAAAGAAAGGACCAAGGTAATCTGTAAAGGACAGGGGCAATCTGTAAAATATTCCATTCATATGACAAACCTGTGCCATCTTCTTACATATTGGGTAAAATTTGGTTGTACTGGCTTGGCTTGTAAGGGCTCTTAAGCTGTTAGCCTAGTAATCTCCTATGAACCAATAAGCTTATAAGATACATACACATAAAACAGTGGGGAGAGAAAGCAGAAATATGATAGCAGCACCCAGTAGGTAGACAAAAGTAATTAAAAATTATCTGTCAGCTAAAAGCATATATCTATAATACGTATGTTTTATGTCAGGACAATGGATAGCACTGCTGCCTAATAGACCTGGGATGTGATGTGAGGGACATTTTGTGTAAACACTGCATACACCCCATGGCAGCAGTACGATTGCACCAGCATCTCTGATCACCTCATCAGGCCCCCAGTTGAGTTTGGTGGAACACAGGGGGGGTTAATGCAGGCCTTCAGAATCAGTGAATGAGGAGAGGTGTTGGTGGCTGGTGATGGCCAGCAGCAGCAGGGAGCTAAAATAAATATATGAATGAATTAATAAACAAATAAAAGTGAGCTAGTGATCCTTCAAACTGACCCTCTTTGTGTATATCCTATGGGCGAGACATATCTGTGCATTTCTTTTCATACTTTTCAGAAAGATTTAAAAGCTCATCTCTCTAAGCAATTCAAATACAAATATTTCACCAAAAAGTGTCACTTAGTCATTAATTGCACTAGCTTTATCTTCCTCTCATGTTTTACTACAGGTTTTCGTTCCCAGACTCTTCCTTCTCTTGCTGTGTTATACAAGTGTAATACTGCTGTGAATTTACACTCTAAATCATTGCTCCTGCTGTACACAAACTCACAAAAAGCTTTGTTCTTATTAGATGTCTAGTAAATTGTTTCATTATATCAATATGTACTTGTTTTCCTATAATTTTACACCTGGGATGAACCTGAAAGCATTCCATTTAGATCAGTGTTCTATGCCAAATAAATGCATAAATAAATGTGTGCATCCTTTAATACACTGCCATAATATCTAGAATTAATTTCTTCCACCCATAGAGCATTGGAATAGACTCTGGCTCCCCAATGACAATGAACTGGATAAAATCAAAAACTGAATGAAGGAATGACTGTTATAAATATGCATGAGATGCTCCATGTTTTTGCTCAGCAATATAATGATAAATGCAAAGTATTCTTTATAGGTTCATAGGTAAGTACTAGGCTAGCTGCCCTTGTGGTCCATTTTAAGCATAGCCAATTTCCCATTTTGTGCTCAAAATAACCTATCACATTTGGTTACAGAATGGCCTTACCCATTCCATGGTTAATAATTATATATTACCCATAACGAGAATAACTGGGATCATACCATAGATAATTTGAGGGGACCTATGCATTGGATAAAGCATTTAGGAACTGTATCTGTCCATTTGTAGTACAATGGGCAGTCCTGGGGTAACTTTCCTGTTTCCTATCCATAGATCTAAGTTGCACTTGAAAATGGACAGGGGTGAGCTTTGTTTTATGTGGATGGGAAGTCTGTTCCATAGCAGCAGCATCCTCAGCGAAATATACATGCCTCTCCAAACCATTCTGTTGATGTTGTTGAAGAGGTTTAGATTCCTAAACTGAATATTTCAGATACCATTTGACTTGATGATGTGTAGTAAATCCATCAGTAATAGGTTGGAGGATGTCTTGTATGTCACACATAGGTCACCTCTTAGCAGAATACAGAATATAGTGACAGAGCATTGTGTTAGACCCTGTAGGACATGCTGTTTAGGCTCTGTATCCTTTTAGTAAGGCATCTCCATGTTATTTCAGTTGTTTTACTGCAGCACTAATTACACCTGTGAAGTGAAGTGAAGCATACTGCTACTGAGAACTACAGTGAACTGTTTTGACATATGTACCTGTGATTAGGGAAGATAAGTTTAACACTTTGGTAAGGCTTCCAGAAGGTCATTAATATGTGCTAGGTTGCAGTACTGCTGCATGGAATAATTCTGGTCTCTAACAGGTATCATACACACCACTGAGTAGATAAAGCTTATCTCATTTACTATGCTAATCTGGTATCTGCACAGTAGCCTTAATAAAACAATCGGAGAACTTGGAAACACATTTCTCAAGGCAGAGCATTCTGTAAATGTAACATGTATATGTGTTAAATAAACAGGTGCTGACATTGACCACAGTGCGTGTGTGTGTGTGTGTGTGTGTGTGTGTGTGTGTGTGTGTGTGTGTAAGTAAGAGGGAGGTAGGAGTGTGAGTAGGGGGGTTCATACCTTGGCTCGCAATCTGGATTTTTGTCTCATATTTTTGGTTTGTTTCATAAAATTGTGTTTTTCTAGCACATCATTGAGGATTGAAGTCAGAAAATAATGGCAGACATTTGAGCTTTAGACATATCTTTCAGAGAATGCATACTAATGAAAAACATGTTCTAGCCACTTTCTAAGCAGATATGTTTGTGTCCATACCTCTCAACTGTACAGATTTTCATAGAACGTCTAGATTTTTGCCTTATATTTTTGGTCTGTTCCTCATAAAAATTCTGCTAAGGATTAAAGTTGCTGAATAATGATATGCATTTGAGTTTCAGACTTAATATCCTTCAGAAAATGCATTATAACACAAATCCTGTTCTAGCTACTTTTCTAAATGTGTCCCTAGTTTGGGGCCTTTGTGAGTGTGTGTGTATGTATGTATAACAGGGAAGTAGCATACCTGTCAGATGTCCAGGTTTTGCAGAATGTCCAGATTTTTGCCCCATATTCCTCCTAAAAAGGATTGGAGTTGCTAAATAACGGCAGACATTTGAGGTTTAGACACCATATCCTTTAAAAAAATCATACTGACACAAATCCTGTTCTAGCAATTTTCTAAGTTCACGACAGAAATATTTATAATCTGTCCCTATTTATTTTAGGCTTTGTCCAGAGAGATATTAGGTGTGTGTGTACTGTATACGCTGCTGCGGCAAGGTGTAGTGTAAGGTTGAGTGAAGAGTTAGGAGAGCAGTTAGGGAATTTATTTTCAGGTGCATTTTTTGTGGAATTATATCAAGGAAGAGCTTACCACTGAAGCTGCTAAGTCTCTGCTACAAGTGCTAACTGCTTTGTTCAACAAATGGTATCATATGTTGTCGCGTGTAAATTTTTATAGCAGCTTTAGCAGAGCTAAGCAGTAGCGTAGCATCATTGCATGCCAGCTGCGCTATAGCACTCTCACAGCATGTAGATTAGATTTTTAGTTTAAGTGGTTGGGTTGGCATGCTGAGCATGTCCTCCTGGTACCCGAGGGAGGTAGTAAACTTAAGACTTGTTTTCGCACTGCCACCCCTATTGGAATATAGCAGCTTACCATTTTTTAATGTAACATAGGCAATTTATTCTTCAAGGGCAGAAGGCACTGAAACTGTAGATGAACCACTGAAATATAAAGTTGTTTTCTAGCAACAACCTCTTCATTAGTTTCAGATCTCTTTAATGTGGAATTATTCAGATGACTTTCACTTCTGCAGAGATTGTGCATATTGACACTGATATTTGTGGATTGTAATGACAGACGTTTGAGTGGCCTTTTATGCTTGAAATGAAATTGGGCAGTTTGTCATTATTGGTTCATATGTTTTATTTCATTGCTTACTGGCAAAATGTTCAAAACTATAAATTTAAAATACACTCTATCAAGTGGTGCTGTATTATTCAAGGATTATAATTCAATTATATATTATAATTGATTCACCTCCCTGATCGTATTAAAGAACTTTTGCATGGTCCTAAAATGTGTGCCAGGGGCTAATGATTTGAAAACAGCACAAAGGTAAACTTAACCTGCCAATGGCCGTATGCATTTTCTTTGAACGTGGGTTTCAATACTGTTTCAGTTAATGTGATTTTCAAAGGTAGAGAAGTTTTAATGCCAAGTCTATTTTCATTGTAAGAGTATTACTTCGTTTAGCAAATGTGTCAGTGGTTGTGCTATAAAATTTGTAAATGAAATCGAAATATCATCGTAGAAGGAAACCGTAACACAGTATGCGCATAGAATTTTGAACAGTGTGTTGGCAACTGGGGAGAAATAACCAAGTAATGGGACACCGAAATGGCTACGTGTGGGGGGGTTCTGCGTTTGCACCCCACTGCAAAAATAAATCCTGCGGGCTCCACTAACTACTAAAGAACGTTCTTTCTCTAATCATCCAAGTGCGGTCTACAGGTCGCCCATTCTCTAAAGATAACTAAAAGTCTTATGTATGTTAACAAACAAGCAACCTGGACGTCGGAGTTTATCAAACTGGCTAGCAACTTCACGTCTCAAGGTTCTTTTTCTTGCTATTAAATTCATTATTACTAAACAATTTCAACACATATTATAAACAACATATATATATAAACTTTATATAATTTAATGTTAATATACAACAAGATTATATAGGAGATATAATAGAAAATATCAACTAAACAACTATAACTATACAACTATAAAACTAATAGATATATGGTAATATTATATTTATATTATATAATGTTATTTAAAACTCTAGAGAGATTTAAAAGCAAGGATAGTAAAAGCAAAAAAATTAGACAAGATACCAACAAGACAAGACACCTAAATAACAATAATGATAAATAACACTTTGTCAATTGCTTTATTGTTAAAGGAAGCTTTTTTTAGGATTTTTGCCACAAAGTTTTAAGTGTCAGAATATAGAAAAGCTAAAGAAATAATTAAAACATTCCAATCCAATTTTTAAAAGCGAAATTTTTAGTTTTGAAATGTAAAATAAAATCAAATGTAAATAATAATAAATCATCTAGTGTATATTTTAGATAACTGTAGATAGCTAATTCCAAGATAGCTAATTGGTACAAGGTATCCCCATGTATCCCATTCTCTCTAGTCTCAGTCAAAGTTTGTATCCAATATTTATAAACCCAAAAATGTGTAGAGAGAATCTTTAGAAAAAAGCAGCCTGGACATGAAGAAGACTTACTAGCTTACTACAAATTTGTTGGAGAGTGGAGTGTGAGATACGCATTATTGTTGATCATCAGTTGGGTATAAAACAATTTTTTAAAAGGTGAATAATCTAGAGTGATCTTACGTCTCAAGGTTCTACTCTTGTGTGATTTGATGGTGACAACTGGATGCTTGTAGGCCATTGGTTGGCCTGGTTATGGCGGGGGTTTTCTTAAAAGAACAACTTCTGAGATGAAAGCGCGATTACCTGCCTAGAGGAAACAGATTAAAAACCGTGAAAGTCCGTGAAGGAAGTCTGAGGTGAGAAACAAACCAGCATGTTTTATCCCGTTTCTTGTCAGATTAAACTAAATGCAAATCCACGTTATTTTCAGGTGTTGGTAACTATAATATTTTTTTCCACTGGCTATTTAAGTGCTATATAGCTTGTTTGTTCGCGGGAGGCGATTAATGGTAGCTGGATTTATAAACGAATGCTTTGAAGGCTATCATTAAAATATCACTTTAAGCATGCACGTTTTACTTCTTTTTCTTCCAGTTCAGAAACCTGTATTACAGCGTTGTGACTTTGTATCTCACCTTTCACTGCTTACCTTCTAGTTTTCTAACACGTTTATTTGACGTGTAACTCTAACGATTTTCATGAATCGTTTAATTCACTGACAGTTCTGCTCGATGCATGGAATTATGTTACAGATGTCACTGAATGTCTGTTTAATTAAATGCAGTTTCAATAACCAGGTTTCCGCTGAATGTCTTGTGTTTAATGTGATAATCTATCTAACAAATATAAATCAATAAAAGAAATCTATATCATGGCCATCGTTATTTTGCAACATATGATTGATTTAACCAGTACTTCCTGCACAAAGCAATTTTGTCAAGTTTTAAAATCCCAAAATGGGATATTGCTTGTGAAGTGCAGTTGTGCCCTATGAATAAATTTAAGCCAGTCAGTAAGTTAACTGTATTAGTTTGCTATTGATGTTGCTGGCATCAGCCATTCGGCGCATACCTCTCAACCTCTTTGAGCAAGAAATCTGAAAAAAAAAAAACACAAATATGGGGGGGGGGGGGGGTCAAACACCAAAAAATAGGGACGCTTTTTAAATATTGCTCTTACGGTCTTAGAAAGTTGATAGAATAACAGGTTTTGCATCAACATATATTTTTTGAAGGATATGGAGTCTGAAAATCAAATGTCTACCATTATTTTCTGACTTCAGTCCTCAATTATTTGCCAGAAAACTACAGTTTTATGAGAAACGGACCAAAAATATTAATAAAAAATCTGGACATTCTGCAAAAATCTGGACAGTTGAGATCTAAGCACAGAACTCTGGACGAATCCCGAAAAAGAACTGACTTGGGCAGCAGTATTTTGGGAAGGCAGTCAAGGATGCCATTTCTGCTTATTTGCAACTTGTATTTACTAGTTTTGATGTTAAGTACTGGTGCATGGCTGTTACTTGTATTAGGTCATCTTCAGCATGCACAGACAGCAACCACTCAGTGTTTTTCTCTTTCCTGTTCTGTTCCAGTTTTCGACTGCACATTGATATTTTCTCTTCTTTTGTAGTATTGTTGTGTTATTGCATCATTCAAGTAGGCACAAACACTGTTCTGAAGTCACATGAAACCAGTGCACATTCTTCTTGGCAGTCATTGTACTCAAGTATAAGACAAACTTATTAACTTTTAAATTTTGCTAATAAGTGTGAAACACGTAGAGAAGAGAGGGGGAAGACAGTCAAACTGCAAGCTAGACAGAAAACAACTTGTTAAGGTTGCAGAAATCCAAAATTAATATTCATTGTGTTCTTGCTTTCAGAAAGGTTATGATTGCGAGCACGATTAGCTTTTAGGTGTAAAGCATTGAAGCTTTTTTTTCCTATTAAGATGTGAAAAATAATGAGTAAGACATTGTACTGAATGCCTATCGTCTTTTGTCATGATCATTCTCTATTAGGGATTTTTTTTCCTGTTTCCTGAGTGCAGCAAACGTTTATGTTCAAGTACGTAACTGAGTTTCTCTTCCATTCATTGAAAATTAAAGGGTTGAAGACTCACTTCCTATCGAGCTTTAGTTGTGTTATGGTTAGTTAATTTTGTGAGGTGGTGATATAGTTATCTTTATATAGCTTGTTGCATGGGAGTGGATGTTTCATTTTGGATTTGTTCTTATGACAGCATTCGCCGAAGTGTAGAAATATGTTTTTCTTTGGTATTTTCAGTTTGTTTTGTTTCCTGAAATGCTCAAGCAGATGTCAAATCAAGTATCTCAATATAGTGTTTCATTTTATTTTATTTTATATTAATGCATTTACTTATTGTGGAAGCACGTATTTAGGATGCTTTATTGTTAGCAGGGATGTGTTGCAGTGTATCTCATTTATTTCTGGAAGTATGGTACAGAAATTTGTTTCTTTTCTTTCAGCGTTAGTGTGTATTTTCATTTTGTGCCATTTTCAAGTTAGTGGCTTATCAATAAAAAGATAAATATCATTTTCATTCCTTTTCTGAGGCAACATGGCCTCAGACTGAGAATAATTAAGTTGGGACAGGGGGAGTTTCCCCTGCCAAAAAATAATTATATATATCTATTTATGTATCTATCTATGTCTATGTCTATCTATATCTATCTATATGGATATAGATATAGATATCTATAGATATAGATATCTATAGATATAGATATCTATATAATATAGATATCTATATAATATGTGTGTAAGTATTATGCTTGTGTGCTAGGTAGTGTTATTGCTGGATGTTGTATTTTTATTTTAAGTTTTACAGAGTTGTGTTTGACATATCCACTTTTGTTTTGCTTTGCAGATATACAAGAAGGGAGGCAAATGTGTGTGTTATCCGGGGCACTTAAATGCCTCTCCACAGCACTGGTTTGCATTATGTGAATTCAACCCATCAGTTCAGAATGTAGGCGAGATGGATCCCAAACATCTAAAGTTATGGTAAGTACATAAAAAGTTGCTCTCTTCTGTTTGTTGAAGTAGGATGAATATGTTTCCTTAAGTAAAGGTGACATTGTCTTTCTAACAGTTATCCATTTTTTTGGTTTTCTAATCCTCAAATTTTGTGTGAGTTTAACAATAAATAAATAATTAACCACATAAATCATCCATATTTTCACATTCATGGTAACTCAAACTGCTAAGGGAAAGCTGTTATTAATGATACACAGGGTTACTGTATTACTCATCCTGTGATAGATTAAGCAATATATTTCTGCAATCTGAAAGTTGAAGTTAAAGCTAAAAATAAGTTTATTAAACATTTGGGGTTGCATCATATGGTTTAATATTTACATCTTAATTAAACATTTTGGCTGTGGGTTACAAGGGCTGATTCTGAATTTTTCTGATTTGTCTTGTGCCTTTTTCTGACTCATGCCTGCTAGCCATCACATTGTTCCCTGCAGACCAGCTGGCCCATTCATTTCCCTTTCCTATACCCATTTGGCTAATGGTGGGGATGAGATATAATTGGCAGCAAGACCTTCATCCCAGCAGGTGAGAGATTTTAGCCCCTGATCTTACCATGGTGACTTAATGTACATACCTCTGAAGTGGGACCTGGAGTGTGCTGGGCCCAGTAGGGCATTCATGCTTCCTCACACACTCAAAGTCCAGCTACATTGTGAAGCTTCTTGTCAGGACAAGTACATATCATCATCCTTTGTGCTTCTTGATGCTGTATTTAGCCACCGTCATGTGTCAGTATTGGAAATTAACTAAGACTTGTCCTTCCACTGAGAATGGGCCGGCCAGCATTCACCACTCACTATCATCCCTCCTGGGATGGCTTATTCTGTGTGTGGGTTGCTAACTGATCATGGCTTATTTGAAGCCAAAGGAAAGTTTTTAATTTGATATTCAAAAAAATAAAATTTTGGAGTTTGGAGTTGTAGGTGAATAAGTTCAAACCTCACTTCTTATAAAAATAAAGAACTGTAGATAAAGTCTGGCAATGTTTGATTATTAAACCACACTGAAACCTGTGACTAGAGCATTAGGGTCTTTTATATTTTACAATATACTTAAAATAGTATCTTGCAGTGAATGTGGCATTCTGAAGTTTTGATAATTTCTATAGTGCTGAAATCCATAATTATTTGTAGTAATATTTATTCTAAATAATGCAATTACTGAATTTAGGCTAAAGACTGTTGTCTTGTTTTAGTGAGGGTAAAGTAATGGTTAAGCAACATATAAGAACATACTGGCACATCCAGAATTTCCTTTTTTATTAAAAAGCACAGCAGCACTTCTCCTGTCCAGTCAGTCACATTTATCAACTTTTTTAATGGAATGAATGCAAAAACGTCACCCTACTTTTCATCTGCTTTCACTCACGGTCATAATCACTACTAAGCTTTTATTGGTTTCTCCCTTATATTTGCTAAAATGTTCACACCTTGTGCTTATTGTCCAATGTGGGTTGGTCAATTAGCACAGAGACAAGAAAATGTGATTCAACAACATGCATGACTGCAATGAGAAAAACATAGTCTTGTCATTACTGTGAATCTGAATTGAATGCTAACATTATCACTCTTGACTGTGCTACTGTTCTCCTTAACAGCCCATGCAAAGTGTTACTAAAGGCACTTCCTATATACACACACACACACACACACTTCCAGACATATCCACACACCCACTTCCACTCAACCATAACCCCCCCAATCACTCCCTCAGAAACACCTATTTACCCCCCACACACACGCACACACACTCTGACACATACACGTCCCTTGATTCCGTGCCTAACTCCCTTAGTCTGACCACTCAGGTAACATACTTTTGAGCCTGTATTCTTCAAAAATCTGGTCAATAATCCAGACAACTAATTAACATGAAATCTGCTTACTTAATAGTATGACCCATCACACTCCCAACAGGATTGTGGAATGCCAGCTCACAGAAATACAATGATAGAATGCATGCTAAAAGTTCATGGGCTACAAATGAGCATAGCATGAAAGAGGGAAATGGTGGGATAAAGAGAGACTGCACACTGCCATTACTACTGAAACAATTAAAACAGAATACCGAAACTTTCTTAAATCTTCTCTGCTACACATGTTCAAAAAGAATGAGGTGGGTACACATGGTTTACATGATCTGAAATCTAAACCAGAATCATGTTTTTTCTCTCCTTTTTAAAATATTACTAAATGAGTAAGTTTATCCTTGGTAAAAAGTGCAGGAAAAGAACTTGATCTTTATCTTGGAGAGAACCTGTTATCAAAGTAATATATTACTTTGAGTCCTGAGGTCTAGCTTTTGGTTAGAATGTCAGTCATTACCTCCTTTTTAAAATTCTTTTAACCTAATTTCTTCGTATATAGAGCTGACAGTGTGGATATCTGCCTCTTCCCTGTTGACCAGTGACATGATTGTTGCCTAAATACATTATTCAGTGCATGATTGTTGAGTCATGGAGTCACTGCTGTTTCTTTAATTCTTCCTGGCTTTCTTGGAGTCCTCTGTAAGCTGCTTCATTCAGTTTGTGCTTCCATTTTATGCCTTTCCTTACATTCTCTTGTATGTAGTACTCCAGCCTCAGTCTTTTTTAATTTCTCATAACACACCTGTGAGTGAAGCTACCTTAGATGTCATTTGCCATCTAAACATTTGAATGTAATCTCACAGTGCAACCTACGTGCTCCACCTCTTTAGCCTGCTTTTTATGTTAGCAGTCATATTACTCAGTTGTTGTATATTGTATCTTTCTGCTTTTCCCGGTTAGGGGTTGCCACAGCGGAACTCCGGTCCGCTAATGATTGGCAGTAGATTTTTACATACCGAGTTGCCAGCTCTGACGCATAACCTTCAACGAAGGTACTCCCATTCACGCATGTCTCCACACAGAAGACGCTTTAACTGAGAATCGAACAGGACAACGTCTTACTGTGAGGCGACAATGCTACCGCAGCACCACCACCACAGTATTCTTTGATATTGCCTGTCTTTGTTATATTTGGTTTGGTAAGAGACCAATTGTCATAATAGCCTCCCATGCAGAAGGTAGAAGGTTTTATCCTGATCTCTGGCCACTGCCTGTTTGGAGTTTGCATGTTCTGTCTGTGTCTCTGAGGTTCCTACCATATCCAAAAACATGCTGAGTGTTTCCATCTCAGTCACCAAAGAATGGAGCAGTACTTAGCAGCAGCAAAGATGCTACATGATGCCCTATAGCGAAAAGAGATGTATAGACCAATAGCTGTTGGTGCCTACTGTGGTGTGTATTATCCTCAAAATAGGAGAACATGGATCACAGACTGAGTGCTGTGGCAGGGCTAGCCACACAACAGTGTAAGAATATGTCACCAAATGGGTATTTGCTGGTGATAATTGGATTGAGGACCCAAACTCCAACCTATGCCAGAGACCCATGCTAATGGTGTTGGGGCGGTATGTGCCCCTATTCACCAATGTGTGCCCACCATAAAGCACAGCAGCCCTGGGTCAATAAGCTATTAGCTGGTTGGTGTCCATTTGCCCAGCTTGGGTTATCTAGATAGCCCTGCTGAGTGAAAGGTGGTTGTAATGGTTAAGGTATTTGCCTTACAAACACAAGGTGCAGGGTTTGAGTCTCACAAGGGATAATTGGCTAAGCTTAAAATGGCTCGAAAGGGCAGTTAGCTTAGTACTAACCTATGAACTTATGAACCTAATCAACCTGCCAAACATGAACAAGGAATTGCAACATTCAGTGTAGGTTCAGTGACGGGACAGAGCCTGGAAGAAGACGACATGATGGTGAGGAAGAGGCTGGACATCCTATGTACCCAGGAGACAAGATATAAGAGCAGTGCAGCAAAGTCACTCGGCTTGGAATCCAGAGTCTACTACTCTGGAGCAGGACTTACTAAAAATGGTATGGGAATTGTGGTGAGGGAGTGCCTTTAGAAGGCAGTGAGGAATGTCACTGGAATTAGTAACAGACTAATGACAATCAGATTTCAGCCTAATGATAGGGCAGTATTCATAATCTCAGTCTATGATCCACAGCAGAGTTGTGATAGTGAGGAAAAAGTGCATTCAGACAGCAGTTGCAGGACCTACTAGATACAACAGGACGACATGAATAGATGTTAGTAATGGGTGACTTGAATGCACATATCGGGACACACAGAACAGGATATGAGGACTGCCTAGGTGCACATGGGTGAGGCAACAGGAATAAAGGCCATTCTAGACTACTGTCTGGAAAATGGCGTGATATTAGCCAACACATGGTTCAGAAAGAGAGAGGGTCACACGATCACATACAAGAGTATCCAACATCCAACTCAGGTAGACTTCTTCCTAGTAACAAAAGGGCACTGGGGTAGAAACAGTGATTGCAAAGTCCTCCCCAGTGAAACAGTCAACCCACAGCATAAACCACTGGTTGCCACAATCGGCTACAAGCAGTGTTCAGAGAAGGCTCTAAGGTCCATAGAGACCAGGCTGAAGATCTGGAAGATAACTGGAGAGAAAGTAAAACAACTAAAGGAATTATTCAGGGCTCTAGCACATCAAGAAGAGGATATAGTTGAAGTTGAAGATAAATGGCATAGCCTCAAAACACCATGTGTGAGGACTACAGAACAGATATGCTGCTGTGCCAGGTATGGAAATAAGGTACATAAGGAACGCTGCTGGTGGTATGCAGAAGTCCAGGAAGATTTAGTAGATAATATAAAGAAACTATATTAGTTTGCAAGGCAAAAACAGAAAGATAAATAAGATAGTTGGACACTCTTCATAAGGGATGCCAGCAACAACCTGCTCATGAGTCCACAGGGCATCAAAGGCAAATGGAAGAAATAGTTCAAGTAGCTTCTGAATGAAGAAAGCCCCACAGAAGCTGTATTGCCCCAGACACAACCTACGATGAGAGAAGAGGAAGAGCCCACCATAGAAGAAGTAAGAAAAGCACTAAGGAAAATGAAGTCAGGGAAAGAAGCAAGTTCAGATGAGGTCACAGCAAATAAGGTCCCAAGAAGGTGATTTGGGCAGTCCTGCAGTGGTTAAAAGTCCCAGAAACATTGATAGAATTAGTGCAAGCTATGTACAAGGACCCAATGACTCAAGTGCAAACAGTGTCCGGTCTCACAGATGGGTTCCCATTGGGAGTGGGTGTGCATCAGGGTTCAGCCCTGAGCACACTGCTGTTCATACTGGTGATGGACTACATTAGCAAACAGGTCAGAGGGGACAGATCAGCAAAGTTGCTGTATGCAGACACTGTGGCATTACAGGCAAATTAAGCTGAGAAATGAGATAGAAAGGAAATAGTGGAACAGGTTAACAGCTTCAAGTATGTGGGAGGGGTGGTTGTGGAGAAGGGAAATCTGAATGAGGAAGTCAAAGCCAGAATCAGAGGGCCTGAAGCCAACTGGGATAGATTGTCAGGTGTAGTATATGACAGAAGAATGCCAGAAAAGCTGAAAAGTAAGGAGCACAAAACACTGGTACAAACAGTACTACTGTATGTTACAAAAAGCTGAGCAATAAAGGCAGAGCAGTTAAGGAATCTAGAGGTGATGGAGATGAAGTGACTGAAATGGGTGGTAGGATGCACACTGTGGAACAGATGGAGAAATACAGGGCATTGTCAGAGTCCACTGTGATGAACCTCCTGCATATCTGCAAAACAAACAGCACCAGAGTTACTCAATCCAAGGACTTGAACCTTACCTGTGATATAAATAGGACCTGCTGGAGAGAGGTATGTATCCCAGAGATTACCCCATCTCTGGAACAGGCTTCCCATCCATGTGAAGCAACTTGGACAATTGGATGGGGAACAGGAAATTCATCCCTGGTTTGGCACCTATGTCTCTAGTGGACACAGGCAATCTGTAAATGGTTTATCTTCCAGACCCTAGCTTTTAAATGTTTCATCTCCCAATTCCCTGCTTACACTTAGCAAGGGTATCAGAACTTGTTAGAGATTTAGGATGCATGGCTAGGCTTAAAAAGGCCCTTGTGGTCATTAGCCTAGTAAACACCTGTGAACCTATGAACCTATAAATGAGGACATAATAGTAGAAAGCAAAGTAGCTTCAATTACAGAAAAGTGTAAAAAAGAAGCAAAAGACAATCTAGTGAAGAAGATATGGGACAGACAGGAAGAAGGTCAGAGTAAATGAGGGTATCCAGCAAAGAGGTTGATGGATTGTGTGAGAGAAGACCTGTGGCAGTCAGGCATGAGTGTCAAAGAAGGCAGGAGAGTGGCACTGAATAGATGCAAAGAGCTGGCAACAGTTGTCATGACACTCACCCCATGTAGAAAGTTGGAAATAGGGAGTTGATGATTGATGATGATTTATCTACCTTTTGTCTGTTTAGAGCTCCTTATTGTTTACATTTTTCTTTTTAATCATGTAGGCTTCTGGCCTACTGGCACTTTTCCTTTCTTGTTCTATCTCAAACGTTGTGTGTATTTATATATAGTTCCCTTTAGTGTTAGTACTCAAAATCTGTGCTTGTAGTAGCTTTTTCCAGTAAGTTGATTACCATTTATTTTATTGTATTTATGTGTATGTGTTTGTTTGCCAGTTAGTTGCAGAAAAGAAGAGCTTTAAAAAGTGTTCTAAATGTGGCCACAAAAATCCCCCCTCAGGATACTCATGAGTTATGTTTAGTTTGTTTAGGGGTGGATCATTTGTTGGCAGACCTTGTTCCATCTGCAAGACCTTTGGTACTCAGCCTTAGCAGAATGAAGGAACAAACTTGTCATTAAAAGGTTTTTGTACCTGGATCTAGAGGAACACAAGACCAGAAAGGACAAAGATAAAGGTAAAGTTAAAGAAAAATAGGTCCATGAACAAGAGTAAGGCTTAAGGCTGGAAAACAAAGAAAGGGAATGCCTATGATATGAATGCTTCCTTGGCTGCTAGCATTCCTAGATTGGAGCCAACTACTTCACTGATTTCAACCAAATCTCCTATTTCAACTCCATCTACTTCATAGCCGATACTCATCCCAGAGAGGTCTTTAAGAGCTTCACTATCTGAACTTCCTCTGAGATGGAACTTTTTCAGCCTCTTTCAACTTTTATTTTTACCTTTGGGGCCTTCAGGTGTGCTTCAGAGTTCAAACTAGGATTGCATGATAAGGGCTTTCCTAAAGGCTCAGATCGAGCTTGGTGTCCTCCCGACACTCTCCAACTCGAGACCCAAAGAGTGGGTCTGGCTGGTCTGTCATCTCCCATTTTTGTTTCTTCCCCAGTCCACTTTTCAGATCTGGCAGCTTCAGAATCAATGCCTCACCCAGAGCCTGCTCCCTCAGCATCGACTGGCCTTTCGGCTTCAGCTCCAGGGAATTATAATCTGATTCACTTGACTCCAAGAACCTTGAGTTCTCTGGATCTTGGTACCAACACTTTGGCACCTTCCTCTGATCATCCCCTATGATTCCTTTGGCCTTCAAGGTTGTTCCATCGATCCTCTCTATAGGACCCTCACTCTGTCAGCTTTGGGGTGCCCTTTTCGGTGACACCTATTTCTTCCTCAGGGAGAGTGGCTCCAGCACTTGACAGAGGTTCCTTGGATTTAGCAGATGTGAGGTCAGCCTTCAAGGTAACAGGGAGGACTGTAGCTTCTCCGAGAGCTGATTTGCAGGCTTTTTTGGTGTCAGTTCCTTCCTAGGACGCCCTCCCTTCTCTGCCTCATCCCCTTCATGCCTTTCAGGTTTAGAGCTGAGGAAATGGCCTTAAGAGGACTGGTCAGTTAGTGTCAGTCCTCTGAGAACTCAGATTCTCTCAAATCCCTGTCACTGTACTCCGTATCCAACAGATGACCTGTTTGTGGCAAATGAGGCATTATTGACCTAATACTGATGGATTTACTGCACATCAGCAATTCAGATGGCATCAGAAATGCTCATTCTAGAAATCTAAACCATTTCTGCAACATCAACAGAATGATTTGAATGGATGGGTATATCTCACAGAGAATACTGCTGCTCTGGAACAAACTCTGTCGACGTAAAACAAAGGGATCCTTTTTAAGGCCCATTACTTGGCACCTGCTATTTCCTGGATGGTAACATATGCAGACTGCTTTGCTGACGTGGCTACCAGGAGGACATGGCAATAGACCTATGCCTCTGTCTATCAGAAAAAAACAAACAATACATTTAGACCTTCCAAAGACATACAGATTTGGTGTAAGTGTCCTTTGGTGGATTTTAATATTGTGGCAGTGGTAACTAAAAATGAGCTGACAGATGATACAGCACCCGTCCAACTGCCCAACAAGGAATCCAGAGCCATAGACTGGATGGGGAAGTGGTCATATGTTTCAGGCACCTTTGCCCTTAGGGCCTTGAACTATGCCACCCATATGAAGCAGTTTCAACAGGATCTAGCAACCCAAGCATTAGACTCTTTGAAGAAACCATCCACTCCAGACTCTAAAAAGCAATTAAATTTCACCTTGGGCAAGTATCCAAGATACCTAACTTTTTTTATGTGGTGCTTCCATAATGCAGCCAATGTAGTGGCACAGAGTCATCATGCTGTGTTTGTCTTTGCAGTTATACTTTAAAGCATCCTTTGTGATTGCCCTGTACAATAGAGCCTCCTTGTTTGGTCCTTAGGTCAAAAGAGAAGATGAAGTGTGAGCAGGACAAGAAGATGTTATCTGCTGTAGGAGTTGAATTTGAGACCCCTCAATGGTCTTACAGTAGGAACCAAAAGAGGTCCAAATCTCTATGGTTTAGGAAAATCTGATGTCAACCTTCTGGCTCCAGTTCTGAAAGGGTGACTGTGGCAGTGATGACCCCTTCAGGGGATGCAGGCCCAGAGGTCAAGATGGCCACAAAACCAGGACTATTGTGGACCTTTCTTTGACAGGCAACTTAAGCATACCTGAAGGGCTGCACGACTGCTCCTTTCTGGAAGCAGTCAGAGGTCTTCTATCACTCTACTCTCCTGTGTGGATGGCCATCACTCAGTATTCTTAGGTAAGAATGATAATGTCCAGAGGCTATAGAATTCCCTTTTCTCATCGCCCTCCCCCACATGCTGGCCAAGACCATACAGAAGAAAAATTCTTTACCTTCTTAATGAAAGAACCATCCAAGTGGTCCCACCAGATTTGATAGGGTCAGGATATTATTGAGGAGTCAGGATTCTTTTTGGTTTCAAAGAAAAGCAAAGATCTCATGCCAGTGTTGGACTTCAGCAACTTAAACAAATATGTAACAAAGACACCGTTCAAGATGGTCACGGTGCGAGCAATTTCATCTTGCCTACAGACAAATGACTTCATGTGTTTTACTGAACTCCAGAATGTTTATCTTCATCATCATTGGATAGTTGGTTCTTCATATAAAAAAGGCCAAAGCATCCAGGAGATATTTCCACTTCCATCTAGGTAACTGTTTCAGTTCAGAGCTCTACTGTTTGGTCTCACCACAGTCCTCTGGGTATTCACAAAATAAATACATGGCAGTGTTTGCAGCTCATCTCCACTACAAATATTTAATGTGTTTCCATACTCATGCTCTCACAACAATGCCAGAGATGACTTGTTTCAGCTCTGTCTGTCGTTGAGCATTTGTAAAAACTATGAAAAATCAAATCTGTAACCAGGTCAGACATTC
This sequence comes from Protopterus annectens, assembly GCF_019279795.1. NCBI lineage: Eukaryota > Metazoa > Chordata > Ceratodontiformes > Protopteridae > Protopterus > Protopterus annectens. The sequence continues at coordinate 1,311,467,746 of NC_056741.1, read as the reverse complement.
CAATTCGTAGGATGACACATAGACACAACAAGATGCAGTTTCTCTTCCCCTAATACGAGTCCAGTTTTTGAAGAACTCAATCTAAAACATGTTCAGTTTCCCTCTCCATCAGCAATTTTCATCCTTCAGGTCCTAGGGCTAATGGTTTCTTTCATCCTCATGGTACATCTTGCTTAATTTCACATGAAAATATTTCAGTGGCTACTCAGAGCACAATGGTTGCAAGTGTCAAATCATCCTTCTGATCTGAAAATAATCACCCATCTTTGTAGTAACCATGGCAGCCTCCTCCTTGGGGTGGGGTGGGGGCATTATCAAGAGGATGGTCTAAGGTGCTAGGATGCAAAAAGAGGCCAGCCGTCACATCAGTGTCCTGGAGATGAAGGCAGTTCTCCCTGCATTTAGGAACTACAGGACATCCTATCTCCAGGGGTGATTTCTGTAAACTGACAACATAGACAGTGGTTTGATACATCAAGAAGGCAGGGAGGGGGACCGGGTCCTAACCCTTATGCCAAGAACATATTTACTTGTCTTTGTTTACCCAGAAAGTCTGAATGGGTAATGTCCATTTTCAGTAGAGGACCAGGGAGAGAAGCTCCATTTGCTTGCATTACATTATACTTGGTTCCAGTTAAACATAGAGTAGTAACATTTCTATTTGTATTTAAACACAAACAGTAGATATGAAGTTTTTCTATCTTGCTGTTCATTCTTACAGATGGGTTCGGAGCCGATCCTCGGCTCCAAGTTGGCCTTCTTCAAAGCTCGAGGTCTTCAGACAGCTCGAGGCCAAGTCCCTAGCCTATGATGCACCTTGAGTTACCTCAGATCTAGTTTGCTGCTGCAATAGATCGGAGGTTCCTTGCACAGCTCGGGCCGGTACAGTTTTATTTTTCTAATATTATCCAGCTAATACTGTTATTTCTCTAACTATTATAGTTAGTCTTTAATACTTATAGCTTTTATAGCTTAATAGTGATATTCCCTTTCCCTTTGGTGTGCCTCTTCATTATTATATTTAGCTCTCTTTTGGCCTTCATTTTTTCTATTAGGCCTGTTATATTTAGAGTAGTTTAAATAAGTAATTTGTGTGTTGTGTGTTTTTGAGCAGTGACAGTTTAGTCACTATTTTGTATTATATATAGCTTATCTAGAGTGGTTTAAATAAGTAGTTAGTATGTGTGTGTTTTGAATAGTGACAGTTTAGTCACAGTATATTTAGCCCATCGTTGTTTAGGGCTAACTAGTTTTGGGTGTGTCTAGTTTTTGTTATAGTACAATAGATTTTCTAGATACTGTATTTTTGATTATGGCTGACCAGGATAGAGATAAGCATCCCAAGTCAGGGTTTAAAAAGTGTCCAAAATGTGGACAGAAGATGTCTGTGACAGAGTCACGTCAATTGTGTATATTGTCTGGAGCCTTGCACCTAGAGGAAAGCTGCTCCATTTGCCATTCTTTTTCCTCCAGAGTTCTTCAGGAGACAAAAAGAAAGCTCATAGACTTCTGAAACCGTCCTTTCAGGAAGCCTTGAGTGACCAGGATAAATCCAGTAAGTCTTCAAAGTCGTCTAAGGCTTCTTCCTCAGAAGTAAAAAAATATCCAAGAAACAGTCGACGTCTGCTCTACAGCCCTTGGAGCCGAGCATCTTGTCTTTTCGGAGCCAGTCCCCAGTCCTGGAACTGGTGTCCGAGGTACTAAAGTCTCCGATTCTTCAGTCAGTGCCTCCATCCATCCATTTATCTCGGTCCTCGATCAGTCTATCCAATTTGGAAGTGGATCGTGTGGTGCAGAAGTTACTACAGGCACCGGCGTTTGTGAAATTTTTATCGGCTCCAACCCAAGTGGTTTCAGAACCAAAGACTGTATTGCAATCAACTTCATTTCCTCCTCCGAGCCATACTGTTCCCTCTGAGCCGGATGAGTCAGACCTGATGATTGTTTGAGCCTTCAGAGCCGACGCCTGTTCCAATGCCATCGGTTCCATTTACTCTGACTTCCTCTGTGCTGATCAAGGACTCTAGGAGCTGATACTCTGTGGTCAGGTCCAGGGAAGATAGTTGGACTGACTTGTCCATTCCGGCTTTGCCTCTCAGGGCTTTGGCTTGGATGGGCTCGGCTCCTACCTCTGGTTCAGAGCCCACTGTCCCAGTGCCAAGGGGATCGATGGTTTCCTCACATCCAGTGGTCCCTTCTCATCGGAGCAGAGGTGTCTTAGAAGCCATGAGGAGAATGATGTCTCCTAAGACATCTACAACTTCAGGTCCAACTACCTCCTCCCCAAAAGCGCCTGTGTCCACTTTTGCTTCACAGATCCTGAGCGTAGAGACCCTGAGCCTCAGGAAGCCCCATTGGGTGGCCCCTGCTCTTCCAAGACCTCACCAGAAATTCCCACTGATGAGGTTCTCAGGAAGAGAATCTGTAAAAGGAAGCACATAGACTCCCCACAGGAGTCTCTCACATCTGATACCGACTTGGATGAATCAGAAGGGTCCCCACGGTCCCCCTCTGAGGATATCTCATTTGCTGAGATATTGGAAATCCTTAGGCAGAGGGGTAGCTGGAAGTCCACCAACCCTACTGAAGATGAGTCGGTTCTCCTGAAGACTTTCGGGTCCCAACCCTCCACCTCTTTGGTGTCTCCACCCTTTGATGAGCTCATGGAGCTGGTCCCACAAAGGGCGTGGGAGTCTCCAGACACCATGGAGCCTGTCCTTAGGAGGCCCAATAAATTTATTTCTGCCTCCCAGGAAAAGTGTTTCCTCATCAAGGGAGTGCCAGTTGATGCCATGGTGGTGGTGGCACCTACCAAAAAGAAGAGGTCAGGAACTTCTTCATCTGTCCATCCTCCTAACAGAGATTCTAGAATCCTGGATAGATACGGGAAGCGCACATACAGTTCAATGACTTTTGCCTTGCATTCACTGAACTGTCTCACTCATTTTACGAGACTACAGAGAGATCTCCTAAAAGAGTTGGAGATGCTCTTTAGGGTACAGTAGCTGCAGGAGTTTCAGACAAAGTCAACTCCCAGCTTGCTGCCCACAATTCCATAGTGAACTCGTCCATGCATCTCATTTCATATGCAGCTGATGGAGCAAGTAGGGCAGCGGATACAGGAATTGCTCTCACGAGACATTCCTGAATGGACTTGTGCTCTTTTGTGGAACCCTTTAAGTCATCCTTTTTTAACACCCCTTTTGATGGCTCATCCCTTTTCGGGCCCAAAGTTAAGGAAACCTTGACCAGGTGTGAGCAGGAAGGAAAGGCTCTGTCTGCCGTCTGAGCCTGTTTTTCCACCCGTACCAGACCCTATCCCAAGGGTCAAAAGGGAGGAAAGATGTGGTTCCGAAAAGCCCTAGGAGCCTTTCTGGACACACATGATGAACCCCCCTCCAGGGGCAGAGGAGGGGGCAATAATGGAAGATGCTGCCCTCGCAGCAGAGGGGGTCCACAAAATCAGGGTGACAGAGACCAGTTCTGTGGGAAGCCCTACCAATGCTCCTGAAAGGAGGCCTGACTGTTCTGCTCTGGAGGCAGTCGGGGGTCACTTATCTTTGTACCCAGATGCCTGGCTCAAAATAACAAACGACAACTGGGTACATAGTACAGTTTCCAGAGGATATTTCATTCCTTTTGCCACCTCCCCCCATTGACAACAAAAATCCCGGACGTTCCACCCAGTTACAGGGAACAAGCAACAGTAGAGGTCCAAATGTTGCTAAGAAAGAGTCATCCAACCAGTCTCAGTAGATCAGACAGGATCCAGAACTTACTCAAGATTCTTTTTAGTTCCAAAAAGGACAGGGGACTGGAGACCTATTTTGGACCTTAGCAGACTAAACAGATCTGTCAAGAAAGAGAAATTCCAGATGGTGTCACTTCAGTCGATACTTCCCTTTCAGGAAAGACAGTTGGATGTGCTCGATAAATCTACAGGATGTGTACTACCATATAAAAATGGCCAGACCATCCAGGGATCATCTGCGCTCCGGCTGGGAGCTAATCATTACCAGTTTCGAGCCCTGCCCTTTGGTCTCACTACAGTCCCCAGAGTGTTCACCAAATGTATGGCAGTGGTCATGGCTCACCTGAGGCGTTTAGGATTCTAGATGTTTATGTACTTAGACGATTGGCTCCTCACCGCCACCATCAGGCATCAGCTAATACAAGCCAGGGACATCACTCTTGCTCTGCAGTCATCTGGGCATTACAATAAATTCAGAAAAATCTGCCTTGTCACCATCGCAACATGTCGTTTTAATCGGAGCAGATTTGGACACCATCACCACCACCACCACCACTTTGAGACTCCCAGCACAAAGAGGGTTACTACTTCATCAGCAGGTCCACAACATCATATCCAAAGACAAGGCTCCAGCATCAGAAGTGCTAAAATTGTTAGGCATGATGGCAGCTGCAGTATTAGCAATACCGTTGGGTCACATGCACATGTAGATTCTGCAATGGCTGTTACTCATTCAGTGGTCTTACCAAGAGCTCCCAATGTCTCATCTCATAATGATCACAAACACATGCAAAAAGGATTTTCAGTAGTGGTTGACCTCTCTTCATGTAATGATGGGTCATCCTTTTATCCTACCCTCACCAGCGGCCACAGTGACCACAGACGCTTCCCTGATAGGGTGGGGGGGCATTTTCAGGGAAGAACAGCCCAAGGCATATGGACCAAACAGCAGACACATCTGCATATCAATCTCCTGGAGAAGAGTGGTACTTTTGGTGTTGCAGTACTTCCAGGACTCTCTTCCTCTGGGAACAATTGCGATTCAGACGGACAACATGTCGGTGGTCTGGTACTTGAACAAACAAGGAGGAACCAGGTCCTATCCCCTTTGTCGCAAGGCCCTATGAGTATGGCAGTGGGCTACATCCACCCAGCACTTTCTGATAGCAACACACATCCCGGGGAAAACTAGCGTGATAGCAGATAAACTGAGCAGGGCATTTTTGTTGCCTCACGAGTGGTCCCTCAAGAAAGAGATAGCGGAGAGAATTTTTCACAGGTGGGGCCAGCCTTACTGCGATCTTTTTGCCAACCACATGAACACAAAATGCAGAAGGTACTTTGCCCTGATTCCCCCTCTGGGAGAAGCCTCAAGGGATGCACTCGTACACGATTGGCCTCCGGGTCTCCTCTATGCATTCCCACCTATTCCCTTGATACCCAAAGAATTGCAGAAAGCAAAAGCCCTGGGAAGGACCATCATTCTAATATATCCTCATTGGCCTCATCAGATTTGGTTCCCCTTCCTTTGACTTCATCTGTTGGAATAGCCTTGGATTCTGGACCCAGTTCCAGACCTTCTGACGCATTCATCGGGGGCTCTTCATCCCTCTCTTCAGTCCCTGAAATTGACAGCTTAGCTGCTCCAATTCCCAACATAGCCAGGTTCCATAACATAACCAGGTTCCATAACCTCTCACGTGAAATGCAGCATATATTGATATCTTCTCATAAGTCCTCTACTAGGAAGCTATACCTTAGCAAATGGAAAAGATTTTCCATATGGGCTTCTCAAAATAACATTGATCCCTACCAAGCTCCTATTTTCTCCATTTTTAACTATGCTTTTTGATAAAGGAGCTGCAGCAGTTCGGGTGCAACTTGCCACTATCTCTAATTTTCACCTTGGCTTTGAAGGATTAAACATAATGTCACACAAGCTATCCAAAGCCTTTCTCAAAGGGACCTTTCATCTCAGACCACCTGTGAAATCCCCTTTACCCCATGGAATCTAAATTTTATGCTTTCACACATTATTCTCCCACCTTTTGAACCAGCTTCCTCATGTGATTTGAAATATTTGTCATGGAAGACTATCTTTTTAATAGCCATCACTTCTGCCCGTAGAGTGTCAGAGCTACAGGCCTTGTCCATGTAGCCTTCTTATTTGATTTTCCATGCTGACAGTGTCCCTGCGAACAAATCCTTCATTTTTACCCAAAGTTTGTACTGAAGCTAACCTTAACCAGATATTGATTTACCAGTGTTCTTTCCCAAACACACCAACAACTTAGAGTATATGCTGCACAAGCTTGATGTTCATAGACAGCTCAGATTTTACCTGTATAGAACAAAAGAGTTCAGAAAATCAGAACAGCTTTTTGTTTTCTTTTCAGATTCCAGAAAAGGTATGCCAGTTGCAAAAACACTGTCTAGATGGTTTCTGATTGTATCACATTTACTTATTCAGCTGCTAATCTATCTTTACAACACAAAATTAAGGGTCATTCTACCAGAGCAATGTCCACATCTTCTGCCTTTTCTGCTAGGCTTCCTGTAGACAACATTTGTGCAGCAGCCACTTGGTCAAGACCTCATACCTTTATCACTCATTACAAAGTTGACAAGGCCTCCAGGGACAGGGTCTCCCCTTTGGTTCTACTGTCCTGAAAAACATACTCCTGTGAGCCACCCTAGAAAGATGGTGCATGGGATGCTACCCATGTGTAAGAATGAATGGAGAGATAGAACAACTTCACATAAAGAAGTTATGTACTCACCATAGCATTCCATGTGAGTTGTGCATCTCGCCTTTTTTCTTACTTCCCACCCTCCTACCCCCTCCAAGGTTTTTCGAGGACTGAGATACTAGTTTTATCCTGGTTGTTCAGTCTTTCTATTGGTTTTCTCCTGAAGAGTGATAGAATCGCACATGGTATTATTAGACGCAGGAAACAAGATCTGAGGTAACTCGAGGTGCATCATGGGATAGGGACTTGGCCTCAAGCTGTCTGAAGACCTTAAGCTTTGTAGAAGGCCAACTCAGACCTGTAAGAATTAAGGCGAGATGAACAACTCACATGGAACGTTGTGGTGAGTACATAACTTTGTTTTACATTTATACATTCTAAGATTTTACAGAGGTGGAAGTTGCTAAAGAGAAAGCCTCCATGCAACTTAGTGGATTTTACAAGCAGCAGTTATATATTAAAATTGTTTTGTCACGTCAGTGAGAGGTTGTGAGTATTCTGTTTAAGGAGAGTATTTGGAGAGTATTGTACGATGAACACAAATTCTTAAACTTGTGATGAGCATGTGCAGGACCAGGACTGATTAAAATGTTGTTTAAGCACTAATTTAAAACTATTGAGTTTATTGGAGAGTTTTATATGTGTGGTGATACTACTCCAGAGTTTAGCAATGTATTGGGAGTAGTGTGTGTCTCCTGCAACATTCTTTGACCTATTTGTAAGTAATAGGTTCATAGGTTCATAGGTTTATACTAGGCTATCTGCCCTAAGGCATTTATAAGCCTAACCCAGAGTTTTGTGGCTTACGCCACCCCTTATGTTAAAAAATACTGTGCCCATTAGTTTGTTGTGCCTCTGTCCAGCAGTGACACAGAGATGATTCCCAGGGTAAACCTACGCTCTCCCATCCACCGGTCAAGATTTCTCTTGAACAGAGCCAGCGAGGTGCTCTGCCTTACATGGACCGGGATTTTATTCCACAACATAGGGAGTCTCTGGGTGACAAATCTATCCCTGCAGCATGTCCTATTTATATCCGTGCTAAGGTTTAAGTCGCTTGCTCTAGTGGATCTGGTAGATTTGGATTTTTTGAGGTGGAGCATGTCCATTAATTCCGGGTTGGACATGGCCTTGTATGGCAGGCACAGGTCACCTCTGAGCAGACGGTATGCAACTGAATAGAGCTGGAGTTTCTTCAGTCTGGCAGCATATGACAGATTTTGGAGTCCCTTCATGGCGCCAGCTACTCTAACCCTGTGGGTTCTGTCCTTTAGCCAGTTTGCAACCCATCTTGTGACATATGGGTTTACATTTAAGCTGGTAAGTTTCTCTATAATACCCGAGTGGGGTATTGTGTCGAAAGCTTTTGCAAGGTCAAGGTAGGCTGTATGGACTGCCTTTCCCTCATCAATGGCCTTGGTGACTGTTTTGAAGAAGTTGACCAAGTTCAAAAGGCATGATCTGCCCTTGACAAAGCCAAACTGGGTCGGGTCCAATGTCTGCAAGTCCCCTATGTCTTTGTTTATGAGTTCCATTATGATCCTCTCCATAGCTTTGCAGACCAGGCTTGTTAAGCTTATGGGGCAGTAATTACCAGGGTCCGTAGAGGCACCGCCTTTGTGGAGTGGGACCACAGTTGCCATACGCCACTCCTTGGGCACGTATCCTGTGGTAAGGCTAAGATTAAACAGCTGCCTTATGTGCGAGTTTAGTTCCTCATTGAGTTCATGTAGCACACAGCTGGGGACACCATCCGGTCCCATTGATGCTGTGTTTTTATCTTTAGAGAGAGCAGCTTTCACCCGCGCATTGGAGATGTCTGGGAGGCTGCACTCCGCTGGGATAGTTATCTCTCCTTTTGGGGGGGAGAGGGGGGTGAAGTTTGCACTGAACCTGTCTGCCAGTATGTTGGCAATGTCTGTGGGTTCAGTGATTTTTGTATCATTTTGGACTAATTCTGAGCATATCTGGGAGTTTCCACCCAGGTATCTAACATAGCTGAAGAAGGCCTTATGATTGTCTTTTGAATCTATGGCAATTTTTCTCTCAAAGTTGGCCTTGGATGATTTTGAGTGCTCGTATTTTTTTACTAATAATGATCAAAGGTGTCTTCTCTTTTATGGATTTTGCTCTATCATGTAACAGCTTTCTCCTCTTATTGTAAAGTTTGTTTATGGCTGGGGTCCACCAGACTGGACGCTTGCCCTTGGTGGAAAGAGTCTTGGTTTTATTAGGGATTGCCTGATCCATGCAGTCCTGGAGGTGTTCGTAGAAGGCATTTGTAAGGGCTTCCGCAGCTTGGGTTGTGGTTTCCACTGGCTCGGGGCCTTGAAGGATACCACACCAGTCTTGAGTAGTGTGAAGTTTGCTTTAGAGAAGTTCTTCACTGTGGTCTTTTTTGTTTGGGGTGGGGGCAGGATGTGGATATCCAGTGAGATTAGTTTATGATCTGATCTCACCAATGAGGGATATACTTCCGGTGTGGAGCATTTTGTCCCCATGTTTGTGATGATGAGATCTAGTATATTTTCTCCTTGTGGGAACGGTGACTAGTTGTTCCATGGCATTTGAATTTATGAACTCCAGGAACCTTTGGGCTAGAAAGTTTGGGCTTGAGTAATGTTCCCAGTCTATATTCGGGTAGTTGAAGTCACCCAATATAATGGTGTTTGGAGATACATTTATACCCAACAGTGTCTTCAGGAAGGCTGTGTGGGGTTCCTGAGTTTGAGAGGGTGGCCTGTAGCATGCTACAAATTGTAGAGCAGTTTTGCCTATGGTTAATTGCACCTGGATGGTTTCCGATGCTTCGTGCGTTGCCACCAACCTGGCGGTGTGGGTATCCTTATAATAAGAATTTGTTACTAGAAAGGAGGTTCCTTGCTGGACAGTAGGGCACTAACATGTTGTGTGGTGCAGGGCATTTTTCTGGATAATGAATGAGTTTGCGTGCTGTCGTCAGTTGTGAATATGTTTAGTAGTTGTGCAGTTTAATTGCTTTAAGCTAATGATGATGGGGAGTCCTATGCAGGAGACTGGTGGCAAATTTAGCTATTTTATTGCAGCAGGAGGCATGTTTCTTTTTTGAGTATTGTTTAAGTTTGTTAGGATAGGACCAGGGTATAAGAGATTTGGCAATAAGAAGGTAGTGGCTAGAGTTTTTCTTGTAGTATCTGTAAGGAATCCAGGGATCCTATCTAAAGGGAGCCTAGTTTCTGGCGTGTAGACTTAATGGTGTGCAGTATATGCTGATCATATTTGAGATTCTCATGTATTATAATGCCTAGAAGTTTACTGTGAGTTACGGTTTCAATGACTGTATTTGCTGACTTTATAGTAAAATATTGCTTTTGGTTTTGACAACTTTTTGGGGTAAAAAACATTAACTTAGTTTTCTTGAGGTTGAATAGGAGGTTTGATTCTTTGAGCCAAGTTTCTACAGAGAAGAAAGATTTTTGGGTAATGTCTTGGAGCTTATTTATTGTTGAGGCCACATATAAATTTGTCTGCATACGGAACTAAACTAGCATGGTGAGTGGAGGTCATTAATTAATATATTAAATAGGAGAGGGCCCAGGATAGAGCCCTGAGGGACACCTGCAGTAAATGGTTGAAAGGATGAGTAGGTTTGCTGCCAGTTAATGACTTGTTGCCTTCCAGATAGGTAACTAAGAAATTCCAACAAGGAGTATTGTGAAAGTCCTATTGAAGAGAGTCGATTGAGCAGTTGCTGATGACAGAGAGTATCAAATGCCTTTGACAAGTCTAAGAACATGGTGGACCCAAGCAGACCATTGTTTCTATGTTGGTTTATTATACAGGTAAAATGTAGTAGAGCAGTACTGGTACTGTGCTGGGGCATAAAGCCATGTTGTGTCCCCAACAGCAGGTTATTTGAGGTTAAGTATTGCGTCAGCTGCATATAGATACATTTCTCTAATATTTTGGAGTGTGAGGAGAGAATCGCTATTGGTCTGTAGTTATTAACTCTGTAGATGTGCTGTCTTTGTGCAGTTGTATGATGTAGGATTTTCCCCAGTGATGGGACATATCTTTCTGCTATGGACCTATTAATTAGTATGGACGCAGGGAGGCTATGAATGCTGCGGCCATTTTTAAGTAGTCTGATAGTAGTTGGTCTACAGCTATGAAAGTAGCTTTAAATTTGAGTGATTTCCTTGTGAGCGAGGTAGGTATTGGACTAAAATTGAAGAGCTGTAGGTGGTTGTGATTGGACAAGGGTAGAGAGATGGGACAGATGTATTAGTATCTAAGAGAGATAATATTAATTGTATAAAGTAGGGATTAAACTGTGTGAGTATAGAGTCTGCTGTATTGTCTGTTTTTAGAGAGGGGATGGTGGTCTTGTTAGGATGGAGTAGTTTATTTAGTGATGACCAAAAAAGTTTTGGATGTTTTTTGTTTGTCTTGTAGTTTAGTATAGTATGTTTGCTTATCCTGTTTGGCATGGAGTTTTTCAAAGTTTCTAAGATATCTAAATTGATGGAAGACATTTGAGTTCTATTTTTATACCAATTGATCCAGGCTTTATCCCTTTTTATCATGATTTTTTTTTTCACTTTTGTCAGCCATGGTGTGGGGTTTGACTATTTACTCTTTTATGATGTACTGGTGCTTGATTATTTAAGGTCTTTGAGAATATGCTGTTAAAGTGCTTTACAGCAGTATCTAGTGTATTTTCCCAGTACATTCCAGTTATATTGTTTTACTGTTCCATTAAAAATATCTTTATTGAAATTAGTTGTATTTTGTATTTAATTATAGATCGTATGTTTGTTTATCTGGGTTATGGTGAGTTCCAGTATATATGTATGTATGTGTGTGTGTGTGTGTGTGTGTGTGTGTGTATGTATATATATATATATATATATATATATATATATATATATATATAATATGCGTACACAGATATACACACAGACACACGCACATATGTGTGTATATAGATATATCTGTGGGTGTGTGTGAGATATCTTAAATCTTCTGTAATGGAGGCCCATGGTATGTAGACATATGACCACTTAAAGACAAAGTTTTAGATACATGGCTTCTACGTAGCCATGACTTTTTAAAATTTTAAGTCATTATGGTTGTATTCAGGCCAGTAAACGAAAATTGCATTAGCTGTGGAAATGAATGTTTTGGCCTTTTTATTAACCTAATTAGCAGAGCATAATTTGATTTCTGCCCAGTGCTCTGAATGTCGAATTGAAGAAATTCAATAAAGCATGGGTAAACGATGGGAGTAACTATGACTCTCTTAAAGTAGCCAAATGCCTCATCATCTAATTAGTGATGCACATGAATGGATGAACGAGATTCCCACTGTCTCTACCTACTATCTAGTGAAACCACAGCCAAGGGAACAGGCTTGGCAGAATCACTGAGGAAAGAAAACTCTATTGAGCTTGACTCTAGTCTGGCACTGTGAAGAAACATGAAAGGTGTAGAATAGTGGTAGACCTCGACCGCCGGTAAAATAACACTACTCATCATTTTTTCACTTACCAGTGAGGCAATGGGGTGAGCACCACAGGTGCTGTCGCTTCTGGCTCTTAGCACCCAGGCACAACCCATTCCAGGGACAGTGCCAATTGCAGTACACCTGTCAACAGGTGTCCTAAAGGTGAGTTCAGGGAGGACAGACACCTCCAGTCAAGCAGAAGGAACATACTTTAGAAACACAAGTTATTTAAACATAGCTGATGCCCAAAAAGATTAAGGGGACTTCAGAATATCCCAACTAACATTCAAACCTAAAGGTAAAAAGGTCACACATAGAAATCATTCAGTAAAAGCAGCAAGAAAAGCCAAGCTAGACTTTTCACTGTGTGATTCCTTAAAATCTCCTGTAATGGATGCCTACGGGGCATATGCAAATGACCTTTTAAGGTCATCAAATGTTTCAACTACATGGCTTCTGAATGTCCATGACTTTTTTACTTTTAAGTCTCAGTGGTTCCAGTTAAGCCACAGGTCAATAAATAAGCCAAAAAATGCATGTCCAGAGCTTCTGGGGTTTGGGTTTGTCTTAGATATATGTATGTGTATATATGTATGTATGTATGTGTGTGTGTGTGTGTGTGTGTGTGTGTGTGTGTGTATGTGTGTGTATATGTATATATGTATATATATATATATATATATATATATATATATATATATTTTTTTTTTGTATGTGTACACACACACACATATATATATATATATATATATATATATATATATATATATATATATATATATGGGTATACACAGATGATGCACATCTTTTAGCCAGAACCACACCTGCATGAAGCTGGCTTCGAAATGGACAAACTAAAGTTGCCATAGTAACAACACTGATAACTAACAAGTAGATTAATAACTCCTTCCCTCTCCCCAGGAAATACATTTTGCTGTTGAAAGAAGAAGTTGTGAAAAGAGTTTGGGAAATTTCCAGTACATTAATACCATGCAAACAATGTTCAGTGCATGTAATGGAGTGTAATGTAATGGAGTGATCATTGTTAATGCTTTACAAACATCTAATGCTTCATTTACTTTTTTATTTGATTTATTAGCAAGATAAACACATTGCCGACTGCAACTTGATCAAATATACTAACCTGTAAGGATGGCAATGTATCAGCAGGTAACAGCTATGAAAACGCTTCACAATAAATTGCATTTGCTTACAGTAATTATAAAATAAATTACTGTTAACTGCATTTGCTGGAAAATAAACAAGACTCTGCAATGGCTTCAACAATGTCTACCTAAACTTAGGACATTTTAATACTAATGAAATACTACATTGTTAATGAAGTAGTCGTTTACTACAAGAATTTGTCCGGGTCTCTGTCCTAATTCTACCACCCATCATGCAAGTTAGTCTGGATGTCTTCTTTGCAGGTATACTTGTGCCTGCACTGCTCACCACTTGATCCCAGTTAAAGATGACAGCTCATCCCCTAACTCTGTCCAGATGTCTTTTTTTAAATAAACCATGTGCAACTTGGTTCAATCTGAAGTAGTATGATCCCTTCCACAAGTACAAAAATATTTTTCTCTCTTTCAAGGACCAGCTTTGGGCTCTACCCAAACTTCTTATAAAAGTAATTTTTATCACCAGATTTGAACCAGTGTGAGGAGTTAAATGTGAAACTAAGACTCCTGTGGTGACAGCCACATACACACGCAACTACAATGTGACATCAGCAGTTCAGGCAACTAGAAGGCTACAGTCATATGTCCCTGGCTCCTAAAAGCTGATGCATAACTGTGGAAGTCTGCATGCACCCGCATGCACTTGAAAGATCAGAAGCAGTGCGTATATGTATGTGCATGCGTTTATCTTGGCCTGTTCCATGTAGTATGAAATTAGGTACTTGCATAGATGCATAGCAATGGGTTTCATAAAGCTATGTGCTTGACAAACCTCATTTATATTTAGAAATATATATGTAATTGTTTAATTATGGAACTTACTGGCATTACTGGGTAAAAAGACCTCCCTTTTTCGGATACTTTGCTTTTAAACTAATGCACTTGTTTAGCACAGCCTCTGATACCTAACAATGGCAATGATCAGGACCAAGCTATGTAAATAAGTATTGGATTTTACCAAGTGAACTATCATTCATCTACTGTGACAGACTTTCTCCTCCCCTCCCACACCTTTACAGGCCTGCAGTCCAGTCATATTCTTTATCTCTCTCTCCAAGGCCTACAAGTTTTATGGAAAAATAAATAAATGACAATTGTCATATAGTGGAAATGAGAGAAACATGCCTGTCAGCTGCATCATTACTTTCATGCATTTCTTAATATTGAAGTAGTAATTAAAATATATTTACCACTATACCTCAACTCATTAAGGGCAGGATTACAGCAGGATTTCAAACAAATGTCATTTGTAGAGAAATTATGTTACAGATTTAGGGAGCAAGGCACAGGAAAACGATACTTAAAGCATACATAAAACATGTTTTTCATAAAGAGTGTCCAAGGCAGGCAAAACGAGTAAGGTGTGGAAATAAATTCTGACTGAGATAAATGTTATAGCGGGAGGAATGGGGCCTTGACACAATGCAGACAGACAGCTAATGGCATGATATCCCATGTCAGCAGTAAGGTAGGCAGTGGGCCTTTCACATTCCAAAGTTTAACACCTGATGTTCATCAATCAGTTGCTGATTTTATATTGCAGATTTATGAAAGAAATGTGATATTTTATTAGCCAAAAGGTACTAGTGTTATGGTAAAAAGGGTTATATCTCTGAAAGTGTGCAAGCTGGAGCCAAGATGTTCTTTCGGCTTTTCCTGGTTAGGGGTCGCCACAGCGGAACTCCGGTCCGCTAATGATTGGCAGTAGATTTTTTTATGGGTGCCGAGGTGCCAGCTCGATGTCCAACCTTTAGCAAAGGCACGCCCATTCTACGCATGTCTTTCGAATGCCACTTGACCGCGGGGAGGACATGCAGACTACACACAGACGGCGCTCCAGCCGAAAATCGAACGGGAGAACCTCTTGCTGTGAGCCAACAACGCTACCGCTGCACCACAGTGGCTTAAGCTGGAGCCAAGATATCAGTGGGAAAATTGTTTACTTGTTCAGGAGCTGTCATATGATGAATGACAGTAGGAGGTGGCAAACTGCTGCTCTGTGATATTACAGACACTATGCAAATAACACATATAATATTTTCAATATTTGAAAACATGAGTAATTTACAAAAATAGGTATGATAGATGGCAAAAAGTGGTAATATTGTGGCCCTTAATATTTTAGAACTGCAGGTCACGCTGCATTTATTAAATGTAATCCACTTATGAAAATATAGCAAACTGTCATAACTGCTTCTGCTTCACCAAAAATCCTTTATATCTCATGCCTTCACATTTCCCACCATGTTTTATGCAGTTTTTTAACCAACGCCTACGGACTATGTACACCACACTCAACATGCACGTATCACACTCCAGTTCTGTCTAATTGTTAAATATGGAAATATTTCACATAATTACATGGAAATATTTCACATTTTTCATAAGCTTATGCAAACTCTGCCTAAGAAATCCAACACTACATGCACTGCTGACTATTTCACTCTGATTTGTAGATGACACCTTTCTGATTTAATTTTAAGTAGACAACTATTCCATGACTTCAGAAATTAGACTTTGAAATAACTAATGAGTAAAACAGGGAAGCCTCCTATAACAATGAGTATACAGGATGTACAGAAACTCTTTTCCTGACAACTATATTCTTGTAGGAAGCTAAGAGTTAAATCAAACACACCTGATGGATGCCTGGCAATGACCATTGTGATGGTCTTTCACTTCACAGGGAACAAATGGACTGGGAATAGCTTTGTCCCATGAGGAACAAATGAACCAACAGATCACATAAGGTGGTTATAGTCAGCAGATATCGGGGACCGCTGCAAAAAATTATCATTCACTAAATAATGCATAATACTTGCAGATTTTTATTCACATTCATCAGATGTGGATACAACTGCCTTTTCTGAAAAATGCCATGTGACTGTATCATTACATGGGCCACATTTCACCCATCCAGTCTGACCTTTGTAACTTCTGCATATAAATTACCCCTTTCTCACACAGACACACACACAGACACACACTTGGAGCACAGACCATCAAAATGTGTTTGTTGAATATAACCTGACTATTACAATGTGCTATGGTGTAAAGTTGCATTATACATAGTTTCCATGAGTGGTAGGTATATGACTTCTATTCAAGGTGAAAATTTAGCATGTCTAGCTTAAATCTTAATGCATTGTGATTACATCAGAAGTGATATCGTATGAGAACAGTTTGTGTGATTACAAACCCAGAATGACCAGAACTCCACATGTTTAGAAGGGACATTGCACTGCTCTCAAACTCTGAACTGAGCTGAACTGAAATATCTACGGGTAAAACGTCAATTTTAGGTGTATTTTTTTTAAATGGGTACTCTAGTGTAATCCTCTGAAAGTTTTTTCAGCACTCTAAAAAGCGGGACTGACATAGTGTTCAGTACACAGTTACAAAAGGTAGGGCTTTGAACCATTTCAATACCATACAGTGGCGTGTTGCATTATGTCTGTTTTCTACTACAAGTGAGAAAATGAGCTCAGCACAGAAAATGTAGCACCCAGTTTCATGGGTGTACACTAGAATAATGACCACTGGGGTCCTTATAAGCCTAGCGATGCAATCCAAATGTGACCTACAAATCTGATTTGCATGGGGGGTGATTTACTGACTGCCTCTGTTCATCAGAGACATAGGTGCCAGACCAGGGATGAATTTCCAATTACCTATCCACTGGTCCACATTGCACTTAAACAAGGTTACAGAGGAACTCTGCTTCACGTGGATGGGGAGCCTGTTCCAGTGAAAGGGAATTCTCTGAGAAACATATGTCTCTGCAGCATGCCCTATTTATGTTGCAAGCAGAATTTAGATCTTTTAATCTAGCAGTTCTGATGCTGTTTGTTTTGCAGATGTGCAAATTATTCATCAAAACAGGATCCCAGGATATCTCGAATGCCAGGAAAAGATCACCCTTCAGAAGTCTGTATGATACCAGAGTAAAGAGACAGAGCTCTCAGGTGATCAGCATAGGACATTGTCTTTACTCCCTTATTCTTTTTATAAGGAACCTTTGTGGACGTTACAGTTGCTGCATATGTCTGGCCGGGTACATACTGAATGAGGCATTATACTGTATGATGGGTCTGATGAGAGATGAGTACAATGGTATGATGACCTTTCTGGACCTAGATGCCATTCCCTTGTTACAGTTGCTGCATATGTCTGGCCAGGTACATACTGAACGAGGCATTATACTGTATGATGGGTCTGATGAGAGATGAGTACAATGGTATGATGAGCTTTCTGGACCTAGATGCCATTCCCTTGCTTAGAAGTTGAGCAACATGGAAGGAATTCCTTACTACCTTCGACACATGCTGGACAAAGGCTAGGTTACTATGTACATGTGTTCCCAGATTCCTGACTAGTGAATCAACTTTTAAAGGTGTTTTATTGGTGATGTAGTTACCCAGGGTGGCACACTTCTGAAAGGGTACTGTAATGCATTTCGTGGTATTGAGTTTTAAGCCATGATAAGTTGTCTATCTCGCCTTCATTCTTGCTGGTTGGGATCAGAGCCGATCCTTGGCTCCGATGGCCATCTTCTATTGCTCGAGAGCTGTTTACTGACTCGAGGCTACCCCTTATCCCATGATGCCTAGCGATAGCTACCCAGATCTCGTTTGCCACTTCAGCTGTGAGGTGTCGTTTTTCTGGCTCAGGCTCGTATAAAGTTTTTTTGTATAACTTTATTACTCTAGAATTTTATATTTTCAGTGTTTTATTGTTAACGATTAGTCTTGTTTTTTGTGATGGCTAGTGTTTAATTGTAGTATCCCTTCCTTTCCTTGTAGAACTCGTTTAACTTGGAGTTCTCCCCCACCCCTTACCCTCTATCCTCTTCTTGTCAGGTTAGCCGTTTAGATTAGAGGCTGTCCTTCTACCTTTCTTTCAAAGGCTAGCTGTTTAAGTTAGAGGCTTTCTTATTTAAAAAAAAAAAAAAAAACTTTAGCTATAGTCTTGTAGTACAGTGTTTTTTGTGTAGACTGTATTTTGCTTTGGTCGCTGTTGTTGTATTTGTTTCCTTCTTTCAGGATGTCAATGGAATCCAAAGTGTCTGGATTCAAGAAGTGTGACTCATGCTGTCAGAAAATGTCTCTGACAGATGGGCACACTTCTTGCGTCTATTGTTTAGGCGCTGTGCACCTACAGGACTCTTGTTCTATCTGTCATGCCTTTAGTCCAAGAGTCCTGCAGGAGCGTAAGAATAAGCTTATTCTTAGGGGTCTTTTAAAACCCCAGGATTCACCAGCCAAGAGCTCTCAGCCTGTGAAATCCCCTAAATCTACCAAGCTGTCGGCTCCAAGTTCAGAGCCGTCCTCGGTTCAGACTCTACCTTCTACTCTGGTTCCAGCTGGCAGCGATAAGACTATCTCCCCGTCGGCTCCATCAGAAACATTGGAGCCTTTGCGGAGCCACAAGAGGCTGAGGTCCCCTTCACTGGAATCGGTACATTCGGCTCCTCGGTCTCCTTTGCTTCAGAGCGAGCGCAGTCACCGTTCCTCACTGCTCTCGATCCTCTAGGCTGTCAGATCACGATGTGGAAAGAGTGGTCAGTAGGTTGCTAAAGTCGCAGGCAGTTGCCAAGATGTTGTCCAGCCCTCCTCAACAGGTGTTGGCTCCATCCACTTCTATCGATGTTCCTCCTTCGACTCCAATGAGTTCGGAGCTGGAGTTTGTTTGGGTTCGAGTAGTGGAACTGTCGGCTCCAATAACTCTATCTCATTCGGTTCCGACGTCGGCTCTGATCCCCTCGGTCGTGCCATCCGTCGAGGGATCTGGGTGCTGGGGTTCCCTCGTTAGCTCAGAGTTGCATCGGACCCTTGTCCGACCCTGTTCTCCCTCTCGGAGCTTCGGCGCAGGTGAGCTCGGCTCCTACATTGGCCTCGGAGCCGTCTCCCTCTGTGCGGAGAAGGATTCTGATTTCCTTGGAACCGGAGCTTTCTCTGCATCGTGGTAGGGACGCCTTCGATGTCATGAGGAGTGTGCTGGCCACTGAGTCAGCTCCACTATTTGCCCCACCAGCTTCCATCCCCTTAGTGCCTGTGCCAACCTCTGCTCCTCCTCCAGACCCCAAGCACAGGGAACCGGCGCTCCAGGGCACCCCATTGGGTGTTTCCTTTTCTTCCGAGGCCTCCCCTGATCATTCAGAGGAGCCCCCCTCGTAAGAAGTGCAAGAGGAAGCACATTGACTCCCCTGAGTCTGTCACTTCTGATACAGACTTAAATGATTTGGAAGGGTCCCCGAGATCTCCCTTTGAAGATGTTTCCTTCTCGGACATCCTAGAAATGCTTAAGCAGAGGGGGAACTGGAATCCCCTAGCCCCTACCGAGGATGAGTCTGTATTTCTGGATGCATTTGGTTCCCGACCTTCCACCTCCTGGGTTTCTCTGCCTTTTGATCCACTTATGGCAGTAGTGGCTCGAAAGGCTTGGTCAGCTCCGGATACAGTGGAACCAACTCCGAGGAGACCTGGCAAATTCATCACAGCACCCCAGGATAAGCAGTTCCTTACCAAAGGTGTTCCTGTTGATGCCATGGTGGTAGCAGCAGCCACCAAAAAAGAGTTAGCGGAGACCTCTTCATCTGTCCATCCCCCTAACAAGGAGTCTAGGACCTTGGACAGATACGGGAAGCAAATGTTCGCTTCAGCGACCTTTTCTATGAGGTCACTGAACTACTTATGTCATTTAACCCGGCTTCAAGATCCATCAGCTGAGGGGGCTCAAGCTAAAGTAGCTTCCCAGCTGGTGACGCTAAATTCTGTAGTTAACTCCTCCATGAGGCTCATTTCCTATGCAGCCGATGGTGCGAGTAGAGCCGCAGGTACAGGTGTGGCCCTTAGGAGGCATGCATGGATGCGGCTGTGTAATTTTGCAGAACCCTTTCGAGCATCATTCACCAACACCCCCTTTGATGGTTCCTTTTTTTTTGGACCACAGGTGAAAGACACTTTGACTAGATGTGAACAAGAAGGCAAGACTCTCTCTGCCGTGGGAGTCAGTTTTTCCACTCCTTCTAGACTGTACCCTAAAGGTCAGAAGAGTGGCAAAATGTGGATCTGAAAATCCCAGGGAGCCTTGCCTGACACACGTAGCGATTTTTCCTCCAGGGGCAGAGGGGGAAACAATAACAACAGATGCCGCCCTCGTGGCAGAAGGGGTCCGCAGAACCAGGGCAACAGAGAATCTTTCTCTGATAAGCCCTTTCAGCATCCCTGAAGGGTTGCCCGGCTGCTCACTTCTGGAGGCAGTCGGGCAAAGACTTTCACTGTACCCAAAAGCCTGGCAAAATTTAACACAAGACAGATGGGTATGGTCCATTATATCCAGAGGTTACAAAATTCCCTTCTGTCAACCCCCCTTACCGTCAAGGAAATCCCTTCCATATGTTCCACCCAATCTGAAGGACCAAGCAGTAATAGAAGTTTCAAAACTGCTAGAAAAGAGTCATCCAGGAAGTCCCGGCAGACCAGCACGGATCCGGAACTTACTCAAGGTTCTTTTTGGTACCAAAATAGACAGGGGACTGGAGACTGATTCTAGATCTCAGCAGACTAAACAGGTCTGTACAAAGAACAAAGTTTTGGATGGTCATGCTACAGTCCATTCTACCCTTTCTGTGTCAGGACAATTGGATGTGCTCGATAGATCTTCAGGACACATACTACCATATCAAGATGGACAGGCGCTCCATGAGATTTCTTCACTTCTGGCTGGGAGCCAATCATTACCAGTTCAGAGCTCTGCCCTTTGGTCTCACCACAGCCCCCAGGGTGCTCACCAAATGTATGGCAGTGGTCACTGCTCACCTGAGATGTCGAGGATTCCAGGTGTTTCCATATCTAGACGACTGACTCCTCACTGCTACTACCAGGCATCAACTTCTACAAGCCAGGGACTACACAATCACAATCTGCTCCCAGCTAGGCACTACAATAATCTTCGAAAAATCTGCCTTGTTGCCCTGTCAATCTATCACCTACATAGGAGCAGACTTAGAAACAAGGAACATGTCCACAAGGCTACCGCCAGAAAGGGTGTCTACAATTCGCCAGCAAGTACAAATTCTAATGCATAGCAAAAGAATCCAAGTCAGGTTCGCCCTTCAAACTCTGGGTTCCATGGCAGCAGCCATTCTTCTAATCCCACTGGCCTGCTTTCACATGAGGATCCTTCAGTGGCTTCTGTTCACACAGTGGTCTTTCCAACAGCTGCCCATGTCTCACATGATCATGATTACAGAAGCATGCAAAAGGCACCTTTCCTGGTGGATGGTCTCCCCACTAGTGACTCAGGGCAGACCCTTCATTCAGCCCCCTCCGGTAGCCACAGTGACCACAGATGCCTCCCTGATAGGGTGGTGGGGGCATTATCAGGGCAGGACAGTCCAAGGCACTTGGCAGCCTCACGAGTACCATCTGCACATAAATGTCCTAGAAATGAGCCGTGCTCCTAGCATTGCAAGCCTTTCAGGACTCTCTTCCTTCTGGGACCATTGCAATTCAAACAGACAACAGGTCAGTGGCGTGGTACATCAACAAGCAGGGTGGAACCAGGTCCTACCCCCTGTGTCGAGAAGCACTCAGACTGTGGCAGTGGACGATTTCCTCCCAACGTTTTCTGATTGCGACGCACATCCCTGGGAGGTCCAACGTCATAGCAGACAGGCTCAGCAGAGCTATCCTCATGCCTCATGAGTGGTCTCTGAATCAGGAAGTTGCGGATCTTATCTTCCGCAAATGGGGACAGCCTTGCTGCGATCTTTTTGCCACCCCCTTCAACAGCAAATGCAGCAACTACTTCTCCCTTCTTCCGCTTCTAGGTCACTCACCCAGAGACGCTCTAGTCCACGATAGGCCTCAGGGACTTCTTTATGCCTTTCCTCCATTTCCCCTGATTCCAAACCTCATACAGAAAGCAATATTGTTGGGTTGCAAAATGATCCTCCTTGCCCCCTACCGGCCTCGACAGATATGGTTCCCGTTCCTGCACCATTACCTTCTCAATCAGCCCTGGACTCTGGATCTGATTCCAGACCTACTGATTCATCAATCAGGCGGGTTGCATCAATCCCTCCAAACTCTCCAGCTCACAGCTTGGTTGCTCCACTTCCAACCTTAGCCAGGCTTCCCAGCATTTCCCCGGCTATATGTGAGATTATTGTCTCCTCTCAAGTCCACAACCAGAAAAACTTATGCTAGTAAATGGAAATGTTTTCTTGTTGGGCAGAGGCTAGGAACATAGATCCCTTTTCAGCCCCAGTCCATGAAATTGTGGAATTCCTAACAACTTTTTCATTCCGGGTCCGCTTCTGCTACAATCAGGGTTCAATTAGCGGCCATTTCTAACATTCATGTTGGTTTGTCAAATTCAAACATTATGTCTCATATGCTCTGTAAAGCTTTTTTGAGAGGGACCACTCTCCTTAGGCCTCCAGTGAGAGATCCCCCTCCTCCTTGGGACCTTAATTTGGTACCAACTTCCTTAACTCTGCCCCCTTTTGAACCAGCAGTGTCCTGCTCCATTACGTTTCTATCTTGGAAGACACTCTTTCTGGTAGCTATTACTTCAGCCAGACGTGTCTCTGAACTTCAGGCACTATGTGTTCATCCTCCTTACTTGGTTTTTCATAAGGACAGGGTTGCTCTGAGGACTAATCCTTCGTTTCTTCTGAAAGTCTGCTCAGAGAATAATTTAAACCAATCTATAGACCTTCCTGTGTTTTTCTCTAACCACACCAACAAGACAGAGTACAAATTACACCAACTGGACGTTCATAGATAATTGCATTTTTACCTGCACAGGACAAAGGAAATAAGGAAGTCGGACCAACTATTCCTTTCTTATGCTCTAGGCAAACAAGGTCTCCCAGTTTCCAAGGTGACCTTATCCAGGTGGTTGTCTCTCACTATTACTTTCATTTATCAATTAAGGAACAAAGAGTTACCTATCAAACCGAAAGGTCATTCTACTAGGGCCTTGGCCACCTCTGTAGCCTTCCAATCTAGGTTGCCCATGGATTCCATCTGTGCAGCTGCTACGTGGGCAAATCCACATACCTTTATTTCTCATTACAAGCTAGATATAGTCTCTAGGAGCAGAGCTGACTTTGGTTCCACTGTTCTGAAGAGTCTGCTCCAATGAGCCGCCCAGGATTGTAGGTGCTAGGGACGCTGTCCCAACCAGCAAGAATGAAGGCGAGATAGACAACTTAACATAAAGAAGTTATGTACCTTCCATAACGTTCCATGTTAGTTGTCTTCATCTCGCCTTCTTTCTTGCATCCCACCCTCCGTCCCCCTGTCCTATTGGACCGAGAGGAGTTCTGGTTTCACTGGCTGAGTGTTTTCTGGTTTGTTTCCTCTATCGACTTAGAGAGTATGACAGGTATACTCAACCTATTTGTTTGGACAGGTTTATTCTCTGGCTATGTCTGGGGTTAGCTATTTAAAACGAGATCTTGCAGCTATCGCTAGGCATCATGGGATAAGGGGTAGCCTCGAGCCAGTAAACAGCTCTCGAGCTATAGAAGATGGCAGAGTCGGAGCCGAGGATTGGCTCTGATCCCAACCAGCAAGAAAGAAGGCGAGATGAGGACAACTAACATAGAACGTTATGGTAGGTACATAACTTCTTTTTTTTTTGGCACTAAGCCTTTGTCTGTGTTAGGCCATCCTGAAGGGTGTTCTTGTTTTGGGGGAATTCAGTGACTAGTTTGCAATCATCTGCAAACTTGGCTAGCCAGAAACCTTTGACTTTGGCATTGACATCTGGGAAGTAGATGCCAAAGAGGAGTGGGCTTAGCACAGAGTCCTGGGGGCTCCACTGGTGAATGGGCCTCTTTCTGGAGGTGGTTTCACCAATACTAGCCTCCTGGGTCCTAACAGTGAGCCAGCAAGCTATCAGACTTGTTATAAAGAGGGTCTGTGTCTTGTTCCATAAGTTTGCTGACAATGCCTGAGTGGGATATTGTATCAAATGTTTAGCTAGAACTAGTGTAGGCAGTATGAACCATTTTCCTCACATCCATTGCCTTAGTTACCTTTTCAAAGAAGTCCACCAGATTTAGTAAGGATGACCTTCCTTTGAGAAAGCCAAACTGGGATGGATCTAGTATCTGGAGGTCTCCCATGTCCTTGTTGATAATTTCCATAATATTTTTTTTCTATGATATTGCAAATCAGACTAGTCAAACTAACGGGTCTGTAGTTTCATGTATCTGATGGAGGTCCTCTCTTAGGAAGTGGGATGGCCCTAGCAGTCCTCCATTCACATGGCACAAAGCCTGTTTTAAGAATATAGTTAAATAATGATACCAGAGAGTCTTAAGTTATATTTCAGACTGTTCAGGAGGCATCTTGGGATGTTACTGCGGCCAGTTGAGCCTGTGTTCTTGGCTTTAGTGAATGCAGCCAGTTCATGCTTCCTAGGTATAGTTATGTTTGAGGACTTTTTTGGAGGGATGACTTGGGTTGAGAGGGATAAAGCTGGACGTGAATTTATCCACTAACAGGTTCACTGTAGTGCCAGGCTCTGTGAATGTAGCACCATTAACCACCAGTTCAGCACATTGCTGTGTGCTGCCCCTGAGGTTTCTGACATAGCTGTAGAAGGCGTTATGGTTACCTTTCACCTGTGAGGCTGTCTTAACCTCAAAGTTGGCTTTGCTTGCACTAATTAGCCCTATTATTTGTCTATTTAGTTTGATGAGAGAATTTTTATCTTTATGATAATTATCCTTCCTGATTTTTTTCCATCAATGTTTTCTTTTTGTTGTATATCTTGTTTAATCTGGGATATCACCAGGGTCATTTTGTTTCTGGGGCTAGTCTTGGGCTTCCTTCTGGTAGGTATAACAGCCTCTTTGCAGCCGCTGACATGGCTTTACAGAGTTTGACAGCAATTCAGCATAGACTGCTGTGTTTTTGGGGTTTGTAGGGGCACTGGTTTTGAGAAACTCTCACATAATAAAAGGTAATTTGCCTTGGAATACTTCCTAACTCTTATTGGTTTTAAGGATTGCGGACTTGATTTTAAGAGGCAGATTTATGGTTGGAGTTTATCAGGGAAGACGAGACATTGTAGGGGGATGCTGCATTTTCCAATATCTATGAGCAAGAGGTGCAGTATGTTGGAGCCTCTGGTGGCCGTATTCACTATTTGGCCAAAGGTTTTTTATATTTACAAAGTCCAGGAATCTCTGCTTGTAGATTTGAGTCCATGTAGGATAGGATTCCCAGTCTGTAGAGGGGTAATTAAGGTTGTTAGGTTGGATGGTCCAGGAGGTTCACGTATGAATTGTGAGTTTCTTGGGATATGGAAGGTGACCTATAGCTGGTTAGGATATGGTACTGGATTGTATCTACAGTAGAGAGTCGATTATCTGAACGTCAGTTATTCGAACAGTCAATTATATGAATCAGAATTCCATAGCTTTCAGGTATGAAAAATCATAAAATCTGAATATGAAAACATTATACGTATTCACTTGAGTATGTTTTATTGAGCTTGTAGGTAGCTCATATTCTTTATTGTCCACTGTAATTGCTGAATGGTTTAAAAATGTATTCTTGCATGCCCCCAAAAAACAATATTTTAGACATTTCTATCTGGCTCATTTATATGTTTGATTATCCAAACAGTTTGATTATCCCAACTAGGTCCCAATTTAGTTCAGATCAACTCTGTACTGTATAGTGATCTGCACATGGAGGAACTCCACACATCATCCTGTGTGACCACCCTAGAGAAATGTTTGCTACTGATACGTATTGAGATACCGCCAACCTTAGTCATTGTCTGCAGCTACTGGTCTAAAAGTGTGGAAGGCACTGAAACTTTGCACTGCCGTG
>NC_056741.1:1311434213-1311436713 GCF_019279795.1 Protopterus annectens | reverse complement strand
CAATATCTTTCACATCCAGAGAATAGTGTATGACCGTGTTACTGAAAAAATCAGGCTTGTCACTGACCAGAGGGGCTTGTCTGTTATCTAAGCATAAGCTGTGTTTTATAATAGGGCCATATTTTCCATATCTCTCTGACCAAATGTCTTTTCTGATGTCTGCGAGGAGGTACTCTAGATAACCCCTGGCCTGAAACATATCATGTAGTGTGGAAAACTCTTTTTGGCAAGTTTCATCATTCGATGTCAACCTGGAGATTCTGGCAAACTGACTCTTGACTATCCCTCTTTTATGGTGATATGGATGGCAGTTAGAAAAAAGTAAATAGGTATTGCAAAAAGTACGTTTTCTGTATACACCAGAAGAAAGTCCTACATTTGGAGACCACCAGATATTGACATCAAGGTAACTGATCTTCTGGCCCACTTTGTAAGTGAACTTTAGAAAGCTGGTGCTGTTCTCCATATAATCAAATACAGTGGTAAATTGCTGTGCACTTACCTGCCAGATAAAGAGAAGGTCATCCAAATAATGGAAGTATCCATTACAAAGCTTGAATAGGGGAACTTGAAATAAAATGTCTAGTTCCCACTTCAGCAAAACTCCATTTGCAAATGTTGGAGAGCATGCAGCGCCTATGGCAACACCTGTAAGTTGTCTAAATTATTCAAACAAAAATTAATGAAATTGTTTGTTTGATAAAACCATGTCCATACAATCATGGATCAATGATGCCTCATTTTCCACAAGGTTACTATAATTTTGTACCATGTCATCAAACCAATGAAGTCCCATTGCATGAGGTATGACTGAAAATAGATTAACATCACAGGTAACAAATATACTAGTCTCGTTAATGGTGGCTCTGCGTACCTTTTCCACCAAATCCTAAGAGTCTCGAATTATGTGGAGGAAGGATCTGAATAGGTTCTTCAATTTAATGTCCACAAATTTGGCTAAAGTTTCTGTAACCAAACCTTGAGCTGCCACTACAGGATGTAGGGGGGGGAATCTTCCATGTTGGAATGGATTTTCATAATTCTGAATATCCTAGGAATAATTGGGTCAGTGACTCTTAAAAATGTGTAATAAATCTAAGTTGATGTGGTCATAAAGTAACAGTTCAGCTAAAGCCACCTTTATACTCTTATACGCAATGTTGATTTCACTGAGGGATACCAGGCTGCAAGTGTCACAGTCTCCCAGTAAATTATACATCTGGCCATTGTAATCCAAATCGTACATAATGGCCAGCCCCCCCCCCCCCTTATCTGGTCTCATGCATGTTATATCTCTGTCTTTTGTCACAATGGACAAAATTCTCTGATCCTCCATGGTGAGGTTGTAATATCTGTGCTTCCTTTTACTGGTCAATAAAGATCGAATATCCCTTTCACACATTTTTGCAAACATGTGAATAGTCAGTAATAAAGGGGGATTAACAGTACTCCTTTTAAAAGAACTAGTATGCACAGATGCATCAGTATTGTTTTCCATTAACAGATGCAAATTTAATTTGTGTGTGAATAACTTAAGATCCAATAATGTTTGTTCAATATTATCTCTCCCTGAAGGTGCAAAGTTAAAGACCTTTAAAAATAAAGCATGATGTCCGGGTTCAATATTGATCTCAGTAAAATTATATATATTAAACCCGTAATAAGAAGTACATTTTACAGTAGCTAATGTCAGAGATTTCACTTTCTTCTAAGACCTCTTCTGCTGACTATTCTTGTTCCGTTGGTGTTTGTTCCCGTGGTACTTCCCCATTGTTCTGATGTCTTTTTAACTTCTATTAATTAGAGAGGCTTATAATGTAGACCTTAATCAATCGAGGGAGGTATTGTTGGAGAGTAATGATGGACCGGCTTCGGAAGATAAAATATATGCACACCAAGGTTCATAACCACTTTTGGGACCAACACATTTAAGGAAAAAGACGTGATCAGTAAACATCAGAAAAACATTGGATGAACATATTTTGGAGTTTAAAAGAGGTCTGGTTGGTAGTCAGAACAGTAAATGATATGACAAGTTATGTGGAAGCACATATTGTGGTAATTGTACATATTGTAAAATAGTTTCTTAAGATAAAATTGTTAACTTTGGTTAGTACTCCCAAGGTTTTTAACATTAGAAGCTTGATAACATGCAAGAGTGAATGGGTGGTCTGTATGGCCGTTTGCCAATACGGAGTGTTTTAAGTTGATCAGACCTCTAGACCATTTAAACAGAGAATTCTGGTTCATATTAGCAACATCAATTGTAGACGCTCAAAGGGTGCTTTGTTTAAACACCAGCTCGAACATTCTACAGCCTATTTCATTTTTGTTGGTATTGATATGGCAGTGGGTGAGGGTCTGTCTAATATATCCAAATATAAGATATTGTCGCAAAAGGAGAGGATGTGGATTGTTAATTTGGGTGCATTATACAAGCCTGGCCTTAATAAACTATTTATTTTTTAATTTCAAAGTTTGATTTTTGAATGATGTATGA
>NC_056741.1:1311291713-1311429213 GCF_019279795.1 Protopterus annectens | reverse complement strand
AGAGAGGTCCCAGGACTGAGCCTTGTGGGATGCCACTTGTAACTGGTTTGGAGTCTGACATGGCTCCAGCAATTCTAACTATGTGGGTTCTGTCCTTGAGCCAGTTTGCAACCCATCTAGTGACATAGGCCCACCAGCTTAAATATAAACCTCTATCTATAATGCCCGAGTGGGGTATTGTATCGAAGGCTTTTGCGAGGTCCAGGTAGGCTGTGTTGACCACCTTCCCCTTGTCAATGGCCTTGGTGACTGTTTCAAAGAAATCAACCAGGTTTAAGAGGCAGGATCTGACCTTAACAAAGCCGAACTGAGTAGGATCCAGTGTCTGTAGGTCCCCAATATCTTTATTTATGAGGTCCATGATGATCCTTTCCATAGCTTTGCAGACCAAGCTAGTCAGGCTTATGGGGTGATAGTTTCCAGGATCCATTTAGGCACCACCTTTGCCACTCTTTGGGTACATATCCTGTAGTAAGGCTGAGATTGAACAGTAGTTTTATGTTTGGGTTTAGCTCTTCTTGGAGTTCATGTAGGACGCAGCCCGGGACACTGTCTGGTCCCATTGATGCTGTGTTTTTTGCTTTGGAGAAGGCGGCTCTTACCTGAGCATCTGAGATGTCAGGGAGGCAGCACTCTGCTGGGATAGATATTTGCCCTTTTGATGGGGAGTTTGCGCTGAACCTGTCAGCTAAGATGTTGGCAATGTCTGTGGGTTCGGTGTATTTTTTGTCATTTTGGACTAATTCTGAGCATATCTGGGAATTCCCACCCAGGTTCCTAACATAACTAAAGAAAGTCTTGTGATTATCCTTAGTGTCCTGTGCAATTTTTCTCTCGAAGCTGGCCTTAGACGATTTTATGAGTGCCCGTAGTTTTTTGCTAATAATGATCAGAGATGCCTTCCCTTTTTGGGATTTTGCTGTATCATGTAGTAGCTTCCTCCTTCTATTGTATAGTTTGTTTATGGCTGGGGTCTACCAGACAGGACGTCTGCCTTTGGAGGATTGGGTCTTGGTTTTATTTGGGATTGCATGATCCATGCATTCCTTAAGGTGTTCATAGAATGCATTTATAAAGGATTCTGCGGTCTGGGCCGTATTTTCCACAGGCCCGGGGGCTTTGAAGGATTTCACCTCGGTTTTGAGGAGTGTGAAATTTGCTTTAGAGAAGTTTTTCACTGGTTTTCTGGGCAGGGGGTGGGGTCAGGATGTGAATATCCAGTGAGATTAGTTTATGGTCTGATCTTACCAGTGAGTGATACACTTCTGGTCTGGAGCATAGAGTCCCCATGTTGGTGATGATCAGGTCCAGTATGTTTTCCCCTCTTGTGGGAGTGGTAACAAGTTGTTCCATAGCATTTTAGTTTATAAATTCTAGGAACCTTTGGGCTAGGGTGTTGGAGCTAGAGTAATGCTCCCAGTCTATGTTTGGGTAGTTGAAGTTGCCCAATATAATGGTGTTTGGAGAGACCTTCATATTTTCCAGTGTTCTCAGGAAGGCCGAGTGGGGTTCCTGGGTTTGGGAGGGTGGTCTGTAGCAGGCTATAAACTGGAAGGCAGTTTTACCCACTGTTAGTTGCACATGGATAGTCTCTGATGCTTCATGCTGTGCCACCAACCTGGAGGTGTGGGTATCTTTGACTAATATTGATACTCCCCCTCCTTTTGTGGTTTGGCCCAAGTTTTGGGGCCGAAAAGCATGGTATGAGGTATAACCTGGTAGTGCTGGGGTGCTCTCAGGAGCCTTGAACCAGGTTTCTATTACTGCACAGATATCGATATTCTGCATGCTAAGGAGAGTTTAGAGTGCGTGCATCTTGAGGTTTAGACTTCTGGCGTTGAGTAGCATTACTCTTAGTTTCTTATCCCTTGTGATACCTATGGAGGTGGGTTTGTCTTTTGAGCCTTGCCTAAAAAAGGCACTATGGGGGTAGCAAGAGCCTTTGCCAATATCCAAAAGCCCAGGGGTGACAGGTGCAAGCCGTCCCTAGTGAAGCATCGTGGCTTGTCGAGCATGTCCTCCCAGGCTGACAGGCATTGGATCCCCTTTGAATGACACCAATACTTAAGCCAATTATTGAAATTGATCATCTTGTCTTCATATTGTGGCATCATTCTTGGTGAGGGTAAGATGCTATTCATGGTCAGGGTCATACCGGCCTGGGCCACATAGAGCTCCTCTATGTCTCTTTTCATGTAGTCCAGGGAGGTACGTCTCGGGTCATTCACACCAGCATGGACAATGACTGAGTCATATTTGTACTTGCCTTGGAGTGACCTGAGTGCTTGTGTTATGTGGCGGATCCTAGCGCCCGACAGGCAGCTCACCGTGACCTTCTCCTTGTTAAGCCTGGTGAGCGGGACGTCAGTGTGCCTGACGACAGAGTCACTTATTACAAGTGTATCAGGTGTGTTGTTTAGCCTTAAGGGCTGTGACTGTTTGGCACACTGACTTTGTGAGCTATGTGTTGCACGTGTTTTGTTTTGGGGTAGCGGTTGCTTGGGTGTCTGCTTTGGAGGCCTCTGCTGTTTAGGCAGATTTTTATTTAGAGCCTCCGAGTATGTTTTTGTGTGTTTATGTGTTTGGTTTGGTGTCATGGTAGGTCTATGTGAGCCTGGAATTGTAGTGAGTGTTTCCTTCTCCTCCTGACTGGTTATGCCAGTATTGAGTTGAGGGAGCTTAGCCTCCAGTTTGGCTATATGGTTGCATCTCTCACATGTGTTGGAATTTGTTGGGAGGAGGAGAGGGTTGTCTGTGTACATGAGGCAGTTGTAACATTGCCTCAAGATTCCCAGATTCACCAGCTGGACCGGAGAGGAGATTGACAACTGACCTTTGGACATGCTAGAATAGTATTGGGAATTCCTTTATAATTGAAAAAAAGGACCAATGGGGAACAAGGTACTCAAGGGGAGTTTGTGAGGGTGTAGTGCTTTTAATTATTTAGTGCTGACTTAGTGAGCAAGTGCCCGGTAACTTAAATGCAATGTGTTACAGGTAACTTAAATGCAAAAACGACAAACAGTAACTTTCTTTCAAGTGAAACAAGGAAATAAGTACAGTAAGCAATGCAGATATCACTAGGGATCCACAGAAGCGCTGAAAAGCTGCATTTTAGGTGGAATTAGCGTTTCAGGGAAATAACAAGCAAACCAACAACAAGCATACAAACAAAGCTAGATTCAGCAGGCCTGGATCTAATCTATGCTACAGCAAACAAGGTGTACCAATTTCAGTAAGAAACAGTTAAAATATGCAGACACTATAAGCCTTTAACCAGAAATTCCCAGCTCAGAAGGGCAGAGTCCAGCCTCTCCTCCCACAAGAGTGCAGACGACGAACCTTCTTAATGTAAAATAACTGGCCTGAAGCCCAAGGGCTTAAACCAGAACTAATACACTTTTAGAATAACAGACACTGAGACCTCAATCAGCAGTTCCCAACTTAGAAAGATGTAAGCTACCTGTCCTGCCACCACAGTGCAGGCCACAAACCTTCCTAATGTAAAACAACTGGTCTGAAGCCCAAGTGCTTAAACTAAAAGGCTTAGAATGAGTTACACCAAGCAGTAATAAATACAATTGAGTACTTTTAAGATGACGCAAAAGCAAAAGGAAGAAACACAAATACAGTAAAAGCAGATACATTTTTTTTTTTTTTGAAGTGGAAAGAGAGAAAGGAAAGAGAAAGGAGTAGCAGAAACTAAGCTGATTGGCCTTCTCAAATCTTCTCCCTGTACTGGGTAGAATGAGGTAATGACACTAGAATGGGAGGAGGGTCCCAGATCAAATTTACACTAGGGGCGGGCAACTGTAAAGCCACCAACTATTAAAACACTATACCAACAGTGATGGAGGGTGGGAAACAAACTGCAGAAATGTTTCTCACAGCTGAAAAGCAGCAGTGAGCCTTTAAATGAAAGTTTTAAACAGCTAAAGGAGCCTCTAGAAAAAAGAGTTTAACTGCAACAAGTTATCAGAAACAACTCAACAGATGCTTAATAAAGGTGAACAATTTCCAGTTAATACCTCACACACAGTGAAACTAGCTAGAAAAATACACAGTACACAGTGCTATAAATAACAAATAAATAAAGAACAAAATAAACAAAAAACAGGATACTTAATGTTATATATTATTGCTCCGAGTTTCCTCAGTGTCCTTCCTTCGATCAGCTCAGTGTGAAATGGCAAAACACTCAACTTGGAATTCTTATCAGGGATTTTTCAACAAGGTGCCAGTTCGTCTACAGTCAAAGTTCAACTGGCTGCAATTTCTAATTTTCATGTAGGGGAAAATATGCCTTCCTTGGCATCTTCAATACTTTGCAAGACTTTCGTTAAAGGTACTTTTCTTCTGAGACCCCCGGTGAAGAATCCTGTGCCACCGTGGAATCTTACATGCTTCAGGCTTTAGTTTTGCCTCCTTTGAACCTGCAACTTTGGATCTGCAATTTCTGTCCTGGAAGACTGCATTCTTAGTTGCCATTACTTCTGCCAGGAGAATGTCGGAACTTCAAGCCCTTTTGGTCAAGGTCCCTTATCTGATTTTTCATAAAAACAGGGTGTCTTTGCTCACTAATCCATCTTTTCTTCCGAAAGTAGCTTCAGAGGACAACATTAATCAGATGATTGATCTCCTGGTCTTATTTCCAAATTTTCAAAATAAGGGAGAATATAAATTGCATATCTTGGATGTACACAGACAGTTATGTTTCTATTTGCACAGGACAAAAGCACTTCATAAATCTGAACAGCTTTTCATTTCTTACTCCAAACCCTTTTGGCGAAAAGACATTTTACCAGATCTATGGCCACTTCTGCAGCTTTTTGGTCCAGAATTTCATTGGGTGATATTTGTACTGCAGCTACTTGGTCCTCATCTCATACCTTCATTTCACATTATAAGTTGGACATTGTATCCAGGAACAGGGCATCCTTTGGCTCCTCTGTGGTCCGTAATATCCTTCCATGAGAGTCTTCCAGGTGTTTAGTAGCTGGGGAATCTGTCCCACAGGTTGAAGATCAAATGAAGACAACTACTTTAGATAAAGAAGTTATGAACTCACCATAACATTCCATCTGAGTAGTTGTTCTTCATTTGTCTTCAACCACCCCCCCCCCTCCTTCCCCGGCCTTGTCTGAACTGTTTGTTGGCTATATAAATATAGAAGGTGGACACATTTGGGGTGCCCTTTTGTCCTTCTCTTTGTTCAGGAATTTTTTTCTAGTAGTGACAAGGTCCTGCTGGGTCAGGTGTGAGTAATGGATTGGACAGCAAACTTGATCTGAAAGAAGGAAGGAGACAGGTGTATTATGGATAAGGGGAGGAGCTTTGAGCTCAGATCAGATGCGGGATATGTGGCTGAGTCGGATCTGATACGGATCCGTGAACCTACAGGTTGAAGAGAAATTAAGAACAACTGCTCGGATTGAATGTTATGGTGATTACAAATTTATTTTTAACGGTAAATGTTTGATCATTGCTGCAGTAGCTGCACCCTCCCTCCTTCTCCCTTGTTATTTTGGTGCATTTTTTATGCCAATGTACGGGCATGTATTTTTTGTTTCCAGCATTTTGCTTTCAGGATCCTGCCTCCCTCTGTCTACTGGCAGGAAAGCTCTGAAGGGTTTCACAACCAAGTTTGCCTTCTAGTCAGCTCAGATCAAGCTGTCAGCCAGCTTGGGTGTGTGGAAGATGCCTTGAAGCTTTGGAAGCTGGCTGGTTGTTATATTATTGGCAGGATATGACTCGTGTAGCTAAGGCTACTGCAGCAGTAATAATTTGAACATCTAGTGTTATGGTAAGTTTAATTTGCACAACTGTACTTTTTGTCTCTGTTTATATTACAGAAAGATGGTCACTTTCACTTATTTCTATAATTGTAAATTTATTTGTTTTACCGAGATTGAGGTCAAAAGCTAGTGAATAACAGGGCCCCAATTCCTTGTAATATAAGTGCAACTAGAAATATTGCTATGTATATTGGTACTATTTATTATCACCAAATCATTTTTGGAAATCATTTTAGCAAGAAAATCCTTATTTGTTTACTACTGCATCTTGTGAGGCTCTTCTTCCTCCCAGCTTATTAGCCTTAATGTCCTGAAGGATAGTCAGCGATGCATTACTTGCATTTATATAACCACAAATTATTATCTGTCTGCTTCACAATCTGTACTGTCTCGCAGCTTAGACCTGTATTTTAACTTATTCTTTCCTGATACGTTGCAAATGTCAAGCAATGCAAATTCCCCAATAATACTGTCACTATCTAGCAATGATGTATGCTCATCATTCCTACTGCCTCAATAGCATTTTTGCATTATCTGGCAAGGTAACTAGGTATTGGCCAGCTGTCAAAAGTTCAGACTCCCTTTCCTCTGATCTTGTGACACTGGCCGGGCATATATTGACAGGGAAGCCTAGAGTCATAGCTTTCTACATTCCATCTCCAAAATGAGGAACACTACCTTTCATAATGTGGAATGTGGAACACTTACAGCTTACTAACAACTTCATCTAGGAAGCGCATAGGATGGTTGAAATGTGATATTTTAATCGTATAATAATTATTTTAATGAATTAGTATGATTAAATTCTATTTACCATGGACATCAGTTAAAAAAACTGCTACTACTGAATGTGTGACGGATCCTTTCAATGTGGAACTTCGAGGAACATGAATGTTTTAAGACCCCAAATGAGGAATGTTCCTCGTAATGACGTACACTTAAGAGGTATGCCTAGAGCTGTCACAGGAAGCGAGTGTTCAGTATTTTTCTTCAATCCAAAGAAGAAAGTTCTTTTGACTCTTATCAGGATCCAATTCTGATTTCAACAGCTTGATGTACAGATAAGCCCCATTTGGGGACCCCCTTCCTCACATTTTATTATTTGATTTATTATTCTCTTTCTATGTTATGTTTATTTAAAATATATTTATTTTAATATTTTATTTCTGTCAATGTTTACTTACCTGTGGAAAGTTTTGCTTGTAGTAGTGTTTGTGGCTTTTGTCTTTGACAAGTGCTTGTTTTTACTGTTTCTGAGGAAACGTCTAGTATTTGTCTTAGATGTGCAGTGTATATGTGTAATATTAGACAATAAGAGGCCTAATTTTACTATTGTTACTCTGCTTTATTTTCACTGTTTGACAGGGAAGTATTGCAAAATATGCATTTTTTTAGACATTATACATTATGTTTTTAACACTGGATTCCAGTTTTACCATGAATGAAGTTATTTGAATTTATAGTAGAGATTTTAATCTCTCTGACAAGAAAATATAGTTTAAAATTGTTATTAAATGTTATTTTATGGAGCTATATTTTAGTACTGATTTGGCACATTGTTTGCTGTAGTGTTTGGACTTTTTGTACTGGAAATTCTTTTAACTTCTGTCAGTTGTAAAATAATTCAGAATGCATTTCAAACTTTTTTTTTGTTTTTTGTTTTGTGATAACACAGTTTGGTAGAGGTTAATTGTATGGGAACATATTTACTACTAAAAGCTTTACGTGGTTATTGTGATGCATTATCCAGTACTGTCAGTTTATTATTCTGGCTAGTGTTTTCTTCCCTGGCTTGATGGATGCTCACTCTGGTACACCCCATTGAATTTACTTGCACCTAAAATTAAAAACAAAATAAAAATGTGCCTCAGCCTACAAACAGTGATTCTGTCAGGGCCACTGCTCAGCCTGCAGACCCTTTCCATTTGTCCAGTCTCCCACTAGTGTAGTTTTGCCAACCACTATGGAATGAGGGTTATACACATCCCCTAGGGCTGTCCCAGTCCTTGGAAGAGGTATGGGAGAACCAAATCCTTTAGGTGCAGGAGTAGTCCAGGGAAAGAGACCCCTTGCTAAACATAATACTCTGTTCCCAGATGTTTTATCTAGCAGTGAATTCACACAAAAAACAAACAGAAGCTTTGTCATACAGCTGATCAGATTATAGCTGTTTTAAGGCTGATGTTGAGCATATTTATTCAGTCTATCCTAATCCAAATTATTGGTCCTTGAATCCCTGCTTGGATCTGATCTAGCCAATTTAGTTCTCCAGTCTCGAGCTCTTCCAAAATTCTTTTTCCATAAGGCCCTCGTTTCCCCTGAACAACCCCGATCTTGTTTGATGCCTCTTTGAAAGCATTGTAGATCTCACCAGTAGAGTACTCTGCCTTTTTCTGGATAGTAATGTGTACATTTTCTAGCAATCTTTTCAGTGTTTGATCATGTAAAAGTTAATATATTAGTTATGGAAGTTTTTTCCTAAGATTATTTGAATAATTTGTAGATATTTTCACAGTTTCCTACTTTTTTTGTCCTTCCTCTTTCTGCCTCGCGCCATTTAGTATTTTTTGAGTTCTGAAGTTAGCCATCTTAACTAGCTCAACATTCTTAGCATTTAAGGTTAAAGTATCTAGGATTCTAATAGGATTTTATCAGTACTGTTAGATCTGATGTTGTCCTTTTCATTCTTCCTCACTATTGGGTTATGGATCCTACACTTGGATCTGACTCTGTCGCATTTTTTCAGATTTGGATCCTAATGTCAAGCTCCTCCTATCTATAATGCCTCCCCACTGGGACAATTGCAGTACACACTGACAACATGTCAGTAATCTGGTATATCAACAAACAATGAGTAACATTTTCTTATCCATTATGCAGAGAGACCATGAGGGTCTGAGAATGGGAGATATCTTCAGACCGCTTTCTAGTTGCAACACATATGCCTAGGAAAACCAGAGTTCTAATAGACTAACTCAGAAAGTCCATTCTGACCCCTGACTAGTGGTCCCTCAATCAGTCAGTGGCGAATCTGAATTTCAGTAGTTGGGGTAAACGTTGCTGCATCCTCTTTGCTTCTTCCCAAAACAAGTGCAGCAAGTACTTTGCACTGATTCTCCTCTGGGGGAGTCGGCGAGAGATGCTGTAGTCCATGATTGGCCCTCTGGTCTCCTTTATGCCTATCACCCACTACTGTTGAGCCCAAAGTTTCTGCAGAAAGCCAGAAGGCTGAAGAGTTCATTAATCCTCATAGTTCCCTACTGGCCTCATCAGGTATGGTTCACCTTTCTCTGATCTCATCTGGAATATCTCCCATTGATTCTGGATCCCAGCAGGACCTTCTATCTCATCCATCAGGAAATCAACATCCCAGTCTACTCGCCCTCAAACTGACCACTTGGTGTCTCCTGTTCCAGTAATTCTACAAAGGTCCAGGCTTGCTTCTCCTGTTCGAGACATAGTTTTAGCTTCCCAAAAATCCTCTACTAAAAAAGTGTACCAAAACAAATGGAAAAGATTTGCCATTTGAGCATCCAAAGAGAATATTGATCCTTTCTCAGCCCCAATTTCAGCCATCCTTCTCTTTCTTTCTTCTGTCTTCAAGGAAGGGGCTAGTTTTTCCACTATAAAACTTCAGCTGGCAGTCATTTCCAATTTTCATGCAGGAGATGTTTCTGGCTTCTTTGCAACATCTAAATTGTGTAATGGTTTCATGAAAGGGATTTTCTGCTTTTTAGACCCCAATAAAAGTTCCTACTTCACCATGGGATCTAACTATTATCCTTCAAGGACTAACTCAAAAATCCTTTGAACCAGTGAGTGATTGTGAAATCAAACTCCTTTCTTGGAAAACCATCTTTTTGGTAGCTGTCACACATCAGCAAGAAGAATTTCCAAATTTCAGGCCTTTTCTTCAAAACCGCCTTACATCATTTTTCATAAAGATATAGTATCTCTCCATACCAATCCATCTTTTATGCCTAAGGTAGCCACAGAGACTAATATAAGCCAGTCTATACAAATTTTTCTAACCAGGGCGAATATATTTTGCATCTGCCTGATGTCCATACACAACTGTGGTCCTACCTACATAGAACAAAACAGTGTAGAAAGTCTGCCCAACTATTTGTTTCTTTCTCACTAAACTGTATAGAGCAAACGGTCTCCAAAGTCACATTGGCTACATGGATTATTGACTGTATTTCATTAATTTATACAGAAAATGGATTGCACCTGTCTTGCCTTCCTAAAGCCCATTCTACTAGATCTATGGCTATATCATCCGTTTTCTCCTCCAGAGGGTTGATTGATGATATTTGTGCTGCAGTTACTTGGTCAGACATACTTTGACACATTATATATGGGACATTGTCTCCAAAAGTAGAGCTTTGGTTCGACAGTGCTCCTGCATATCCTTCCTTGAGACCATCCAAGAGTAGCTTAGCTGGGGATCTGACGCAATAGTGAGGAAGAATGAAAAGGACAACATCAGATTTAGAAGTTATGTACATACCATATCTTCGCATCTGTGTTGTCCATTTTCATTCTTCCTCACCTTCCGTCCCAGCCATTCCCCAACATATTGGCTCCTAGAGGACATAGTGGATTTATAGGAACCTTTACGTTCCTGGTTTGAGCCTCTGATTTCTTTCTGTCTATACTGTCTGCCTATCCAGTAGGTAATAAGACAGCAATCTCCATGTGAGGAAGCTACAAAGACTGTAGAGCATTATGGGTAGAGGGAGGAGCTCGAGACTAGGATCCAAGCCTGAAAAAATGTGGCTGAGTTGGATCCGAGGGTCAGATCCATAACCCAGTAGTGAGGAAGACTGAAAATGGACAACACAGATGCCAAGTAGTGGTAAGTACATAACTTCTAATTTTACATATTCTATCATCTTCGCAAAAAATCATCTACCGCAAAGGTGTACCACAGTAAATAGGAAAGGTTTGCCATTTGGGCTGACTCCTCACGGTGTGGACCCCATTACAGCAGATATTCTCCACTTCTTCCCTTCCCTACATGCAGCAGGTTCTAGTTTCTGTACCATCAAAGTTCAGTCAGCCTCAATCTCCTGTTACCTTGTAGGTTTTCATGACCATTCTTTAGCCTCCCACAAGTTGTGCAAAGCCTTTCTCAAGGGGTATTTCACTTAAGACCTCCAAGTTCTGCCATTCCCCCGAACTGGTGGGACTTGAATTTCATGCTGGAAGCCTTATCCAAACCTCTATTTGAACCAACAACTTCAGTATAATTAAAGTTCTTGTTAAGAGAGAGTTATATTTTTGGCAATCACATCAACCAAAAGGGTATCAGAGATCTATGCTTTGTCTTCAGTTTCTCCCTATATATAGTTTTTCATAAAGATAGTGTTTACTCTCAGAAATAACCCTTCCTTCTTTTCAAAAGTAGCTTTGGAGAATAACTGTTCCCTACCTATTCACCTTCCAGTGTTTTTTTTTCTCAAATTACCAAAACAGAGGGGAGTAAATCCTGCACACATTAGATGTTCACAGGCAACTACGTTTTTATCTCCATGTGACTGTTCTTTCCAGGAAAGATGAACAGTTATTCATTTCCTTTGCAGAAAACAGACTGAACAGGTGTTAAAATGTCTCTGTCACGATGGATGCCTGATTGTATTTCCTTTATCTATACCTCCAAGAATAAGCCATTGCCAGTCTAGCCCAAGGCCCACTATACTAGAGCACTGTGTACAGAAGCATTTTTCAGGTTGTCGTCTGTAGACAAGATTTGCTAAGCAGCCACTTGGTCTTCAACCCATACATTTTGTGAAACACAACAAATTGGATCTTTCTTCCAGGGCTAAAGCTTCCCTCTGGGCTTCCATCATAAAAGGTCTTTTGTCTTGGTGCCACCAGGAGTCTGGTACCTGGGGATTCTGACACATATGTCAGATTGGATGGACTGAATGAATAGGATATGGAAGTTATATACTTAATATAATGACAGATCCTTTCATTCCAGCCCATCTTATATGACAACCCGCACTCTTTCCCCCATCATATTATTCCTGAGTCAAAGGCAGTACATATATTTTCCAACTGGGCACCAAACTTAGTCAGGGGGAAGTGTGTCATTATGGAAAATGTATTTTGGAAGGGTTCCAGGCTGGAGCACTTAATTGACCAGATTGGATCCTTGCATGAACTTGAGGACACATACATCATATCGGATGG
Organism: Protopterus annectens; assembly: GCF_019279795.1. Taxonomy (NCBI): domain Eukaryota; kingdom Metazoa; phylum Chordata; order Ceratodontiformes; family Protopteridae; genus Protopterus; species Protopterus annectens. The sequence goes on along the minus strand of NC_056741.1, from coordinate 1,311,417,217 downwards.
ATTGGAATGAAAAGATCTATCGGTATGGTATGTACATAACTTTTGATCTAATGTTGTCATTTTCATTCGTTACTCAACAAATGGGTTTGGATCTCTCCCTTGGATCCAATTCGGTCTGCTTCTTTAGACTCTAGGATCCGACTCTTGAGCTCTTCCCTTGTCTGTAATGCTCCTGATCGGTGTATTACCTCAGATCTCATTTGCCGTTCTCTAAGATCAGTTGGGATTGTGACTTCTCAAGATCTAGTGAGCTTTTTTGTGAGTGAATAACTGAATTTTTTTATTTTTTTAGTGTCGTTATATTTTTAATGTGTAGTCTCCCTTACTTCTATTTCTAACTTTTCTACCTAAAAGACAACCTTTATCTTAATATAGTTGGTAATTCTTTCCATACCTCTGTCTGAGGTATTCTTCCCTTACCATAGATGTCTATACACTTTTCTTTCTCTGTCAAAAAAATAAATAAATAAATGACAAAAAAAAAGTCTTTTTCTATTATAGTTGCTGTTATTGTTTGTAGCTTCTTGGATAACCTATAGTTTAATTTCTTCCTTGCTAAACTGCTTTCTAGTATGGCTAATAAACCTGCTGGTATGTGTATTGTATGGGGGTCTGCACATCTAGAAACCCCATGTTCTATTTGTGCGCACTTTCATGCACAGGCTCTTGGTGATCACAGGAATAATTTGATTCTTAAAGGACTTCTTACAACTTCAGCTTCTTCTACTGGTACATCTTCTTCAGGGCTTAAATCCCCTCTCAGAAAACATGAGGCTAGACAGCATAAGAAACACTCCTTCTCCAAGTCTCCTCAGTCAGTACCTTCCTCTCATCCTCTTGTGAATGTACCTAAAATTTCAGATTCAAAAGTTTCAGATCCTATATCTATTGGCACTGGGTCTCCTCGGCTCCATACTCCAAGATTTTCCCCAGAGCTGGTCTGTCCTAGATTAAGGCCTCCCTTCCCCCACAAGACCCCCAAAAAGTATTACAGGTCACTATCCACTTCATCTTCTGTTAGGTCCTGCCAGAGTCTTTCTGAGACGGAGGCGGATAGGATGATGAGGAAGTTCCTCAGAACACAGATCCAGGTGGGGGTTTTGTCGGCTCCTTCCCCATCAGATCCACAAGCCTTAAACCTGCCTTCCAACTTTTACATGCTCCTTCTCCGATTTGACCTGCTGTTTCTGAGTCCTTGGATCCGAGAGCCTTGAGAGTTGAACTGTCGGATCTGAAGGTCCTAGCATCCTCGTTCTCCAGTGACTTCCCTGACCTGATCAACTCCGACTCTGTTGAAGCATGATGGCTCTCGGAGTCAAAGTATAGGTGCCGGATCAAAAGGGTTAACCTCGACTCCCAAGTTTTCAGAACCGTCAATTCCTCTTGGAGCCTCGGCATTAGATAGCTTGGTTCCAATTCCTCCTTTGGATCCAAGAGTTCAAGGGGGGAACTGGTTGTCTGATCCAAGAGGTTTTGGCTCTAGTAGGATTGCCCTCTGTCTCCTGGGCCCCCGGCTTTCAAGGTGGTGGAGAGGGTATTCTGTCTACCTAGACTGGACAAGCAAATAAAAGTATTTGAACCAAAAGCCAGAGGAGAGACCAGGTAAATGCAATGAAAGACAATAAAAGTTTAATTCACACTAAGTGCTTTTATCTGGAAATACAACAGAATTCATCAGAGTAAAAAACACAAAAAAAGTATACTTAAATGCCCATCCCCCTTAGTCACACGAACAGTTATCCAATTTAAATCCAAAAGGGCATTAATGCGTACAAAATAAACAAAAGTGAAAGAATTTTTATGAAAACATTTTTATAGAGCCCCCCTCCCCTTAAAAGAAAAAGTCCATATTTTACTGTTTCATACTTTATAAGACTAGTCTCAAAACACTACTAATGGAAATGGTTTTGTTGAGACCTGGAGTGGTGTTAGCATTTAGCCTAAGCTTCCAAAGGAGTTCACGTTGCTCCAAAAGATCCTGCCAGGGACCACCCCTTAGAGATTTAGGAACAAAGTCGAGATAAAAAAAAAAAAAAGCAAATGAAGCTCTCCATTGTCATTAATGTGTTTGCCAAGTGAATTAGTGGATTTGTTTTTTGTAATGTCTAGGGAGTTTTCATTTATGCGCTCCCTAAATTTCCTTTGAGTTTTCCTTACATAAAGACAAGTATATTTTTCACACAAAGCAAGGTAGGTCACTCCGATGGAATTAGTTACAAAAAAAAATTGCTTTAACATTGTACCCATTGACTGAAACTGTATTAGCCACCAAAATAAATTTACTTTGTGGGCAAAAAACACACTTTGCCATACCTGTTTTTTCTGTTTGGTGGAAGAGGTGTCCCCTTCTTCAATGAAGTTTTTGATGTTTTTTCCCTTATGATAAACAATCCAGGGCTGGTTCCCAATTTTATCAATGATGTTGTTAAAACAAGTAAAAACCGACCAATGTCTGTAAAGAGTTTTACTAATAAGAGGGTCCTCATTATAATATTCCATAATAAAGGCAGTGTTATAATCATTTTTAGTACTATGAGTCCCACTAAAAAGGTTTCAAGTCTGATGGGCAGTTTTAATAAGTGGAATAATAACCCTTTCCTTCCTCCTTTGAGTAATATCAGCCCTAACAGATTCAATAAATGAATAAGGGTACCCCTTAGCGAGGAATATATTCCCTAAGATTTTATCTTCTATATCAAACCGTACGTCATCAGATATCATTCTCGCTAGTCTGATGTGCTGCCCTTTTACTATCCCCTTTTTTGAAATTCAGGGTGACTATTGTTGCAGTGCAGTAAACTGTTACAATAGGTGGGCATTCTAAAAATAGTAGTTGTGATAGAATGCTTATCCATGTCTTTACAGATTCTAACATCCAAGTAATTCATAGAAAGAAAATCAAGAGAGTAAGTAAACTTCAAAAAGGGGGTGGTAGAGTTCATATAATCTACAAAGGTCCTGACATCCCCGGGGTCCCTGTCCCAAACTATAAATATATTGTCCAAATATCTAATATATATTTTCCAGGGGTTAGAACGAAATTGGTTGAACAAAAAGTGCTTCTCCCACTGGTTAAGGAGAATGTTAGCAAACGTTGGGGCACAGGAGGCCCCTATAGCCACCCCCTTAACTTGTTGGAAGTATTGGCCTTCTAAATAAACAAAATTGTATTTTAAAACAAGTTCCATCAATAAAGTAAAAATATTGATTTTATTAGTGTCCAATTCAGTGGATTAATGTAAAAATTCTTCAAACCAAGAAAGCCCCACATCATGCAAAATAACGTTAAATAGTTTCACAACATAGATCGTAAGAAAAATCATATTCTCTGAAAAAATGAAATATTTTAATTTTTAATAAAAAAATCACAAGAGTCCTTACACAAATGTGTAAAAGGGTCAAGAAATTTCTTCAGTTTAATGTCAATATATTTAGGTAGAGGGTGTGTTTTTGAGCAACTAGAACTAACAGTAGGTCTCATGGGGGGGGGGGGGGGTCAGTGGTATTTTATGCATCTTTGGTATCCCAAAGATAGTAGATACCACCAGAAACTTCACCTGTAGAAAATCGAATAAACTAGAATTAATTTGTCCTGGATCAAAAAGGTTTTTAAGGACATAATCAATCTTTCTACAAGTTACATGAATGCAGTTAAGTGAAACTTCCTCGTAGAATTCACTATTAAGGACAAATGAATTCATCCAATCAACTTAATCGGTTCTGTCCATTATAACCCCCCCACCCCACCTTTATCTGGCTTCATAACTCTCACGATTTTATTAACTTGTTCCAAATGTAGTGCCGTTTCAGTATTAGACATTGTTGTTGAACAACAAGCCTTCCTAGGGTTGAAACAAATGGCCCTAAAATCGAATTGAACTAATTTCTCAAATAGTAGTGGTAGGGCCATGGGGGGATTAGATAAACTAGATCTATGAAAAGTCTCTATTACGACATTACTTTTGGAACTAGTTAAAAATATAAATGTGAGAGTTATGAAGCTGGTTAAAGGTGCAGGGGGGTTGTTGTAATGAACAGAACCGATTATCTTGATCGGATTAATTCATTTGTCCATAATAGTGAATTCTACAAGGAAGTTTCATTTAACTACATTCATGTAACTTATAGAAAGACTGATTACTTCCTTAAAGACCTTTTTGATCAAGGACAAATTAATTCTAGTTTATTCGAGTTTCTTATAGGTTCATAGGTAGGTACTTGGCTATTGGCCCTAGGGCGTATACAAGCCTAGCCTAAAAGGTACCCTGGCTTTCGCCACCTAAGAAAATTATTTTCCTGTGCCCCTGTCGAGCAGAGCCACAGAGGTAATCCCCGGGGTGAATTTCCTATTTCCCATCCAATCATCAAGATTGTCCTTTAAGAATGCTAATGAGGAGCTTTGTTTGATATAGATAGGTAGTTTGTTCCAGAGTATGGGAAGTCATTGGGCAGGAATCTATCCCTCCAGCATATTCTGTTTATTGTGGTGACAAGGTTTAGGTCCCTAGAGCATGTGGCTCAGAGGGACTGGGATTTCTTTAAGTGGAGCATGTCCAACAGCTCTGAGTTTGACATAGCTTTGTATGTTAGGCAGAGATCGCCTCTGAGTAGACAATATGTGACGGAGTAAAGCTGGAGTTTTTTGAGATGGTCTGCGTAGGGCATCTGTTTGAGGCCAGTAATCCTCTTTGTGAGGTATTTCTGTGTGGCCTTTCCAGTTGTTGTAGATGTCTCGTGGGGTACATACCAAAAGGGGCGTTGTACTCTATAATGGGTCTAATGAATGATGAGTAGAGGGGAACAATGATCTCTTTTTTTTTTTTTTTTTCCTGGATGAGAAACCTTTTGTGATGAGATGTGCCACGTAGAAGGATTTCCTGACTACTGTGGCAATGTGATTATCAAAGGACAGACTACTGTCCACCTGTGTCCCAAGGTCTCTTATCACACTTTCGGTGTTAGACTACCACCTCTGTGGTAGCTCATGGGCCCAGAGATATAATGATGTGAACTGCTTTATGCTTACGGGTAAATAATTGATTGGTTAATTGTCTTTTATAATGATCTAATTGGCTCATTTTATATTTTTGTACCATCAGCAATATTCAAAGTATATAAGCTTGTGCATTGCTTTGTTCTGGGAGTCTCCCTGGTGCTTTTCCATGAGGCTCCCACACGTGTGTACTGTAGTTAATAAATACCACTGAAAGAGAGAAAGAACTGTATTTGTCTTCATTCTCAAGGTAATGTGTAACTTAACATTACCAATGTCTTTGTCTACAAGTTCCATGATGATACGTTCCATGGCCTTGCAGACCAGGCTCGTTAGACTAACAGGGCGGTAGTTCCCGGGGTCCATGGTGGCTCCCTCTTTGTGGAGTGGGATAACAGTCGCTGTGCACCATTCAGTGGACACAAAGCCTGAAGTGAGGCTATAATTGAACATGGTGCTTAAGTGGGGTGCCAGTTCATTCTTTAGTTCATGTAGAATGCAGCCTGGGATGTTGTCAGGTCCCATGGATGCTGTGTTCCTGGCTTTGGAGAGTATGGTTTTTACCTGTGCAGCTGTGATTACAGGAACTTTGCATTCTTCCGGTATAGAGATGGACCCTTTAGGGGGTGGAGGGGGGGGTAAAGTTAGCACTGAACCCATCTGCCAGAATGTTGGCAATATCAGTTATTTCTGCATATTTACTGCCATTGTGCTGTAACTCAGAGCAGATCTGAGTGTTGCCATTGAGATTCTTGGCATAGCTATAGAATGTTTTGTGGTTGTCTTTAGAATCAGTGGTGATTTTGTTTTCATAACTAGCTTTGGAGGATTTTATGAGGGGTCTCAGCTTCTTACTGAGACTGACCAGAGAGTTTTTCCAGTCATGGGATTTTACTCTTTTTTTGTAACAGTTTCTTTCTTCTGTTGTAGAGTTTGTTTATGGCAGGGGACCACCAGATCGGCTTCCTATTTTTGGAGGATAGTATCTTGGTTCTTTTAGGGATAGCACGATCCATGCACTCATGTAAGTGCTTATAAAGTGCATTTGTGTAGGATTCAGCAGTAGTACCTCTATTGTCTATCTGCATGGGTGTTGTGAAGTTTGCCACTTCTGTCTTAAGAAGCGTGAAGTTGACTTTGGAGACATTTTTTGTGGTGATTTCCCTAATGGGGGGTGGGGGTGGGATGTGGATGTCTAGGCTGATTAGCGTGTGGTCGGATCTGACCAACAAGGAAATGACCTCTGGTGTGGAACACCGGTCACCCATGTTGGTAATGACCAAGTCTAGGATATTGCTGTCCCTGGTGGGTGTGTGGATAAGTTGATCCAAGGCGTTGGAATTTATGAATTCCAGAAAACGTTGAGGAAAAGAGTTGGTGCAGTGAAGTTTCCGGTGGTACCTACTGTGATGCTCCAGCACTGGTCCAGTAATCAAGGAGCCTCAATCCTCACCACTAGCGCTAGTGAAGGATGTACACATTGGGAGGATGACATGTACACACACAGTAAAGTACAATTTCCCTTAAGAGCACACAGAGATCACAGTCAGCTGGTTTTTCCCTCTTTCTCCAGATCCCCAATAAGACTCCCCACTGGCACAGCTATAGAGTTGAGTCCTTAGCCAGGGTTCCAAGCCAAGTCCTCCCAGCACTCTCTCTGTCCAACCAGTGCTTCATGTCTGCCCAAGTAACTGACACACACACGCGCACACACACACGCGCACTTTGAGATTTGATTTACACACAAACACACACCTGGGAAAGGATGGCACAGGGTTACTCGCTACGCCCCCTTCTGCCCAGACCATAAGGTAGTTAGCACTGCCACCAGAACCCCTTATCAGCTACTTTAAGGCCCTTCCCAAAGGGTGACCAATCTTACTGTGTAATGTTACTATTATCCAAATGGTAAGTGTGACCAATACTTTCAAGGCTATTTAGGAGTGGCCTGTACAGTGTCACCAAATACATATGCAAGTACTTTAAGAGCTTAAATATCTCTAACCAAACCAGACACAATTAAAAGGTTTAAATATATTTAATAATAAATAATAAAACAGGACAATACTCAATTCAGCACAGTGACTACAGAGTTCAGAATCACAGGAAATATTTTAAAACAACATTGCAGGACAGTCTCAAATAAATATAGAAAACATCTAAACTAATCTTTACTATATTCCTATCTATCTCTAAAAAATACTATACCTAAATAACTTACTTACAGAGCAAGGCAAATGCAGATGAAAAGTGCTGAATGGATGTTTTCAAGTCTAAAGACAAATACAAAATGCACAGACTCACTGTCTGAGATGGTTCTTAAATTAGTAATACACAATGTGAAGTTGTTCTGTCTCGCCATTCATTGTTACAGATGGGATCGGCTCCGATTCAGCCAACTAAAAAGCTCGAGGTCTTCAGACAGCTCGAGGCCAAGTCTCTATCCCATGATGCACCTTGAGTTACCTCAGATCTAGTTTGCCGCTGCAACAGAACGGAGGTTTCCTCACAGCTTGGGCCAGTGTAGAAAAATTTATCTTTATTAATATTTTTTTGCAGTTTAATAACTTTCATTATTTGTATTATTTGTGTAGTTTAACTTCTTATAGTGCCTTTTATAGCCTTGTAGGCCTTTGTTTATTAGGCCTTTTATTTCCATTCCTTTTATTTTGGTGTGCCTTAGCAGAGTGTTTAGAAGTGTGTTTTAACATACGTTTATAGCTTATTAGAGTGTGTTTCTTCAGCTACAGCAGTTAAACTCTGTTTAGTATTATAGATCCCATTTATTTATTTTTTTAAGGGCTGTATTAATAACAGTGTTTAGTGGATTAAAGTGTGTTTACTAGGTAGTTAGTAGTTTATGGCTTATAAGAGTGTGATGTTATGTAGTCCTATCTCACTGTAATTCTTGCTGGATGGGTTGAGAGCCGATATTCGGCTCCGACTTGGCCTATACTAAAGCTCGAGAGCTTTTTACTGGCTCGAGGCTAGCCCCTATCCAATGGTGGTGCCTCACGGCAATTCCCCAGATCTTGTTTGCCGCAAAAGCTTCGAGGTTGTGTCTTACTGGCTCGTTGGCTAAGTAGAACGATTTTTTACTTATTTAGTTCTTTCTACTACCTTTTTCTGTTATTTATATATATATATATATATATATATATATATATATATATATATATATATATAGTTTCTTCTGTATTGTGCTTCTGTTTTTTGAAAGTTTTCAACCTCTATTCCCCCCTTAGGACTGTAGGGCCCATTTCAATTAGAGGGCCATAGTGCCCGTTTAAGTTAGAGGGGCCTTTCCTCTCTGTGTTTGTAAAAAAAAAAAAAAACTTCTTCTTTACACTTTTATTTTTTTTAGTCTTTAACTATGCCTAAAGATAAGGATTATAAGGATCATTGCCCTTTGGGCTTCAAAAAATGTGACGGGTGTGCACAGAAAATGTCCCTTACAGACAGCCACACCAGTTGCGTATATTGTCTGGGTGAAGCCCATTTACAGGAACCTTGTACTTTGTCACACTTTTAGTACAAGAGTGTTAAACGAAAGGAAGAGAAAGCTTATTGACAGGGGTCTCATGACCAGTTCCTTCCAGGAACAGCTGGAACTTGGTCAGGCAGCTCCAAAATCTTCAGAGAAAATCATCGGCCCCGACTTCAGAGCCAAACAAAAAGTCTAAAGAGTCAGAACCAAGGAGTTCCAGTTCCAACTCTGCTTCATCTTCTGTGCAGTCTATTCCATTGGTTCCGAGACGGTCTTTGGTACCGAAGGTTTTGCCTGACATCGAGACTCGATCTCCTATTTTGGAGAGAAGGAGGTCTCCTTCAGTCTCCACCAGATCCTCCAGGACCCTATCAGATGAGGACAATGAGAGGGTGGTGAAGAGGTTGCTTTCAGATCCAGCTCTGGCTAGAAAATTGACCCCTCCAGACCCAAAGGTCCTTGGAGCCATCCCTGTATCGATCACTGTTCCTTCTCCGACTGCTTCGCTCTCGGAGCCTATTACATCAGGTTCCTCTGTCTTCAACCCTTCGGCTCTGGGGATTCAGCCTGTTTCCCTGGAGCCAATTACTCTATCCTCGTCTGGAGCCGAGGGTTCTGGGAGTCAACGCTCTTGTGTTTACTCCGAGGGGGACAGTCACCCTCGGTTCTCTTCGGAACCGATCCTTCCTCTCGGAGCCTTGGCTCGACTCAGTTTGGCTCCCACATCTGCTTCAGAGCCGTTCCCTCTTGCTAGTAGTTGATCATCCGCCCCCTCACAGTGGTGGTCTTCTTCGGAGCGGGGGGGGAAGGATTTTGAAGCTATAGAGAAGGCTTTATCCTCTGCCAAAACCATTCCTTTGGAAACTGTCCCACCAGCAGCAGGCAGCAACCTCTTCTCCCCTGCCACCCCCCACAGTGTAGGGAACCAGAGGCCCAAGTAGCCCCCATTGGAGGCCCCTCTCTTCCGAGACCTCCCGAGATTATCCCATCGGAAGAGGTTATGTAAGAGGAAACGTTGACTCCCCAGAGTTTGTCACATCAGACAGTGATTTAGAGGAATCAGAAGGGTCCCCTAGATCTCCCTCTGAGGATGTCTCCTTCTCTGACATCCTAGAAATCCTTAGACAGAGGGGTGACTGGAAGACCTTTAACCCTACTGAGGATGAATTGGTGTATCTTGAGGCCTTTGGCTTCTGACCTTCCACCTCTTGGGTGACACCACCTTATGACCAACTTCTGGGGGTCATTTTCAAGAACGCATGGACCTCTTCAGATTCAGTGGAAGCCGTCCCTAGGAGGCCAAACAAATTTATGACCGCTCCTGAGGACAAGTCTTTCCTTAGCAAGGGAGTTCCAGTTGATGCTATGGTGGTAGCAGCGGCCACCAAGAAGGAATTATCTGAGACGTTTTCTAATATCCATCCTCCGAACAAGGAGTCCAGGACAATGGATAGGTACGAGAAGTGTACTTTTTCTTCAGCGGCATTTACACTAAGATCACTGATTTACCTGACTCATTTCACTTGTCTGCAAAGGGATCTATTGAAAGAGTTAGGAGATACCCTCCAGGGTTCAGTAGCTCCGTGTTCCATGGACAAGGTTTCCACACAGCTCTCCACCCTTACTTCCATAGCTAACTCCTCCATGAGGCTGATCTCATATGTGGCAGATGGAGCGAACAGGGCAGCCGCAGCAGGAATAGCCCTAAGGAGACATTCCTGGATGTGGCTTTGTAATTTTACGGAATCCTTCAAGTCTTCCTTCACTAATGTTCCCTTTGATGGTTCATCTCTTTTTGGACCCCAAGTGAAAGAGACTTTGTCCAGGTGCGAGCAGGAAGGAAAAACCTTATCTGCCTTTGGAGTCCATTTCTCTCTCCCATCCAGAACCTATCCCAAGGGTAATACAGGAGGGAAAATGTGGTTCCGCAAATCCCAAAAAGGTTTTCCTCAGGCACAAGGTCAACCCTCCCTCAGGGGCAGAGGGGGAGGATATAATGGAAGACACCGCCCTCTTGGTAGAGGAGGTCCGCAACATCAGGGAGACAGAGAAGCTTTCTCTGATCGTCCCTTCCATCGACCCTGATGGGTTGCCCGACTTTCAGTTTCTGGAGGCAGTTGGGGGTCATATTTTGCTGTACCCAAGCACCTGGCTATCACTCAAGATCATTGGGTACACAGTAATATCCAGAGGTTACCTGATTCCCTTTATTTCCGAACCCCCAACAAACTGGTCTCTTCCAGACGTACCACCCATCCAACTAGACCATGCAACATCAGAGGTCATCTCGTTGCTACTAAAAAGAGTCATCCAAGAAGTCCCCGCAGAGCAAGTAGGGTCCGGAACTTACTCTCAATTCTTTTTAGTTCCAAAAAAGACAGGGGACTGGAGATCAATTCTAGTTCTCAGCAGCCTCAACAAGCATGTAAGAAAATCAAAGTTCCGAATGGTCACTCTGCAGTCGATATTTCCCTTTATCAGGAAAGACAACTGGATGTGCTCAGTCGATCTCCAGGATGCATACTACCACATCAAAATGGACAGGCACTCCAGGAGACACTTCCACTTCCAGCTGGGAACCAGCCATTTTCAGTTCAGAACACTGCCCTTTGGCCTCACTACAGCCCCCAGAGTATTTACCAAATGCATGGCAGTGGTAACGGCTCACCTGAGATGTCAAGGATTCCAGGTGTTTCCGTATTTAGATGACTGGCTCCTCACTGCTACCACCAAGCATCCACTCATAAGAACCAAGGATGAGACTCTATCCTTGTGCGCCAGCCTAGGCATCACTGTCAACTTGCAAAAGTCAGTCTTATCTCCCTCGCAGCATATTGTATATCTAGGCTCAGAAATGGACACAACCACCATGTCAGTAAAGCTAACACAGGAAAGAGTGGAATCTCTACACAGTCGGATCAGATCCTTATTAAACAGAGTCCAGGCCAGAGTAGTACTTCAAGTCCTAGGGACTATGGCTTCCGCCATCTTATTAGTTCCTCTTGCTCATCTACATATGAGGATTCTCCAATGGATGCTGTTTGCAAAATGGTCGATGCAAGACCTTCCATTATCTCACCAGATATTAATAACAAACACATGCAAAAGGGATCTGACATGGTAGTTACACACGTAACAACTTGTCATAGGTCGTCCACTTGTTCCTCCCCAAGAGAAAGCAGTTTTGACCATGGACGCTTCCCAGATAGGGTGGGGGAGGCATTATCTGGGAAAGACGGTCCAAGGTACTTGGCAAAACCACGAGAACCACTTACACATCAATGTTCTGGAGATGAGAGCGGTGCTATATGCGTTGCAAGCACTTCACAGCTCCCTCCCCACTGGAACAATTGCGATTTCAGTCAGACAATATGTCTGTTGTGTGGTACATAAACAAGGGGGAACCAAGTCTTACCCGCTTTGCAGAGAGGCCTTAAGAGTTTGGAAATGGGCGATGGATACTCAACGCTTCCTGATAGCAACGCATATCCCAGGGAAATCCAACGTAATAGCGGACAAACTCAGCCGAGCAATTCTGATGCCTCATGAGTGGTCCCTGAATCCAATGGTTGCGAAAGAGATCTTTCACAAATGGGGCCAGCCTTGCTGCAATCTATTTGCCACTCACCTGAACACCAAATGCAGCAGCTACTTTGCCCTCATTCCCCATCCGGGGATGTCACCCAGGGATGCTCTAGTTCACGATTGGCCCCCGGGACTTCTCTATGCCTTTCCTCCCTTTCCACTCATACCCAAAGTAATAAAGAAAGCAAGACAGTTGAGGAGTTCCTTGATCCTTATTGCTCCTTACTGTCTTCGACAAGTTTGGTTTCCTTTCCTGTGGCCCTACGTTTTGGAGGAACCATGGAATGTTAAGTTGTCTATCTCGCCTTTGTTCTTGCTGGTTGGGATCGGAGCCGATCCTTGGCTCCGACTCGGCCATCTTCTATAGCACGAGAGCTGTTTACTGGCTCGAGGCTACCCCTTATCCCATGATGCCTAGCGATAGCTACCCAGATCTCCTTTGCCGCTTCAGCTGCAAGGTGTCGTTTTTCTGGCTTAGACTCGTATAAAGTTTCTTTATAGAACCTTTTTACTAGAAATAGTCTTTTTCCTAGGGGTTATTGTTAACTTTTAGTCTTATTTTTGTTGCATTAGCTAAGTGTGTATTTGTGGCTTCCTTCCCTTCCTTGTAGAACTCGTTTAATTTAGAGAGTTCTCCCCCTCCCCCCTCCTTATCCTTTTCTTAATTAGAGGCTTTCCTATCAAAAAAAAAAAAAAAACTTTAGCTTTAATCTGTAGTATACTGTGTTTTTCTGTAGACTGTATTTTGATTTGTTAGCTATTGTTGTATTTCTTGTTACAGGATGTCAAAAGACTCCAAAGTGTCTGGGTTCAAGAAGTGTGACTCATGCCGTCAGAAAATGTCTGACAGATGGGCACACTTCTTGTGTCTATTGTTTAGGCGCTGTGCACCTGCAGGACTCTTATTCTATCTGCCATGCATTTAGTCCAAGAATTTTGCAGGAGCTTAAGAATAAACTTATTCTTAGGGGTATTTTAAAGCCCCAGGATTCACCGGCCAAGACTCGGCCTGTGAAATCCCCTAAATCTACCAAGCCGTCGGCTCCAAGTTCGGAGCCGTCTTTGGTTCAGACTCTACCTGCTACTTCGGTTCTGACTGGAAGCGATAAGACTATCTTCCCGTCGGCTCCATCAGAAACTTCAGAGTCTTCACAGAGCCACAAGAGGCTGAGATCCCCTTCTTTGGAATCAATACATTCGGCTCCTCGGTCTTCCCTGCTTCAGAGCGAGCGCAGCCACCGATCTTCTCACTCCTCTCGATCCTCTAGGCTGTCGGATCACGACATGGAGAGAGTGGTCAGTAGGTTGCTAAAGTCGCAGGCACTTGCCAAAATGTTGTCCAGCCCTCCTCAACAGGTGTCTGCTCCATCCACTTCTATCGATGTTCCTCGTCCGATTCCATTGAGCTTGGAGCCGGAGTTCGTTGGGGTTCCAGTAGTGGAACCATCGGCTCCGATAACGCTATCACCTTCGGTTCCGTCGTCTGCTCTGATTCCCTCGATGGTGCTGTCCGTCGAGGGATCTGGGCGCCAGGTCTCCCTCGTCGGCTCCGAGAGGGCGAGTGGCATCGGACCCTTGTCCAACCCCATTCTCACTCTCGGAGCTTCGGCGCAGTTGAGCTCAGCTCCTACATCGGCTTCGGAGCAGTCTCCCTCGGTGCAGAGAAGGATTCCGATTTCCTCTGAACCGGAGCCTTCTCTGCATCGTGGCAGGGGTGCCTTCGATGTCATGAGGAGTGTGCTGGTCACTGAGTCAACTCCAATATCGGCTCCACCGGCTCCGTCCCCTGAAGTGCCTGTGCCAACCTCTGCTTCTCCTCTAGACCCTATGCCTGGGGAACTGGTGCTCCAGGGCACCCCATTGGGTGTTTCGTCTTCTTCCGAGGCCTCCCCTGATCATTCAGAGGAGCCCCCTTGTAAGAAGTGCAAGAGGAAGCACATTGACTCCCCTGAGTCTGTCACTTCTGATACAGACTTAGATGATTCGGAAGGGTCCCCGAGATCCCCCTCTAAAGATGTTTCCTTCTCGGACATCCTAGAAATGCTTAAGCAGAGGGGGAACTGGAATCCCCTAGCCCCTACCGAGGATGAGTCTGTATTCCTGGATGCGTTCGGTTCCCGACCTTCCACCTCCTGGGTTTCTCCGCCTTTCGATCCACTTATGTCAGTGGTGGCTCAAAAGGCTTGGTCAGCTCCGGATACAGTGGATCCAACTCCGAGGAGACCTGGCAAGCTCATCACAGCACCCCATGATAAGCAGTTCCTTACCAAAGGTGTTCCTGTTGATGCCATGGTGGTAGCAGCAGCCATCAAAAAAGAGTTAGTGGAGACCTCTTCGTCTGTCCATCCTCCTAACAAGGAATCTAGGACCATGGACAAATATGGGAAGCGAATGTTTGCTTCAGCAACCTTTTCTACGAGGTCACTGAACTACTTATGCCATTTTACCCGGCTTCAGAGGGATCTCCTTAAAGAGCTTGGAGATACCCTTCAAGATCCATCAGCTGTGGGGGCTCAAGCTAAAGTGGCTTCCCAGCTGGCGACGCTTAATTCTGTAGTCAACTTCTCCATGAGGCTCATATCCTATGCAGCCGATGGTGGGAGTAGAGCCGCAGGTACGGGTGTGGCCCTTAGGAGGCATGCATTGATGCGGCTGTGTAATTTTGCGGAACCCTTTAGAGCGTCATTCACCAACACCCCCTTTGATGGTTCCTTTCTGTTTGGACCACAGGTGAGACACTTTGCCTTGGTGTAAGCAAGAAGGCAAGACTCTCTCTGCCGTGGGAGTCCATTTTTCCACTCCTTCCAGACCATACCCCCAAGGGTCAGAAGAGTGGTAAAATGTGGTTCTGAAAATCCCAGGGAGCCTCGCCTGACACCTAACGATTTTTTTTTCTCCAGGGGCAGAGGGGGAAACCACAACAACAAATGCCACCCTCGTGGCAGGGGTGTCCGCAGAACCAGGACAACAGAGAATCTTTCTCTGATAAGCCCTTTCAGCATCCCTGCAGGGTTGCCCGACTGCCCCACCTCTGGAGGCAGTCAGGGGAAGACTTTCACTGTACCCAAAAGCCTGGCAGAGTTTAATGCAAGACAAATGGGTACGGTCCATTATATCCGGAGGTTACAAAATTCCCTTCTCTCAACCCCCTTACCATCAAGGAAATCCCTTCCAGATGTTCCACCCAATCTGAGGGACCAAGCAGTCATAGAAGTTTCAAAACTGCTGGAAAAAAATCATCCAGGAAGTCCAGGCAGACCAACACGGATCCGGAACTTACTCAAGGTTCTTTTTGGTACCAAAAAAGACAGGGGACTGGAGACTGATTCTGGATCTCAGCAGACTGAACAGGTCTGTTCAAAGAACAAAGTTTCAGATGGTCACGCTACAGTCCATTCTACCCTTTCTGGGTCAGGACAATTGGATGTGCTCCATAGATCTTCAGGATGCGTACTACCATATCAAAGTGGACAGACGCTCCAGGAGATTTCTTCGCTTCCGGCTGGGAGCCAGTCATTACCAGTTCAGAGCTCTGCCCTTTGGTCTCACCACAGCCCCCAGGGTGTTCACCAAATGTATGGCAGTGGTCACGGCTCATCTGAGACATCTAGGATTCCAGGTGTTTCCATATCTAGACGACTGGCTCCTCACTGCTACTACCAGGCATCAACTTATGCAAGCCAGGGACTACACAATCACAATCTGCTCTCAGCTAGGAATTACAATAAACTTTGAAAAATCTGCCTTGTTGCCCTGTCAATCTGTCACCTATATAGGAGTAGACTTGGACACAAGAAACATGTCCGCAAGGCTACTGCCAGAAAGGGCATCTACAGTTCGTCAGCAAGTACAAATTTTAATGCAGAGCACAAGAATCCAAGTCCGGTTCATCCTTCAAACTCTGGGTTCCATGGCAGCGGCAATTCTTCTAATCCCACTGGCCCGTTTTCACATGAGGATCCTTCAGTGGCTTCTGTTCACACAGTGGTCTTTCCAACAGCTGCCCATGTCTCACATGATCATGATTACAGAAGCATGCAAAAGGCACCTTTCCTGGTGGATGGTCTCCCCACTAGTGACTCAGGGCAGACCCTTCATTCACTCCCCTCCGGTTGTCACAGTGACCACAGATGCCTCCCTGATAGGGTGGGGGGGCATTATCAGGGCAGGACAGTCCAAGGCACTTGGCAGCCTCATGAGTACCATCTGCATATAAACGTCCTAGAAATGAGAGCTGTGCTCCTAGCATTGCAAGCTCTTCAGGACTCTCTCCCTTCTGGGACCATTGCAATCCAAATTGACAAGTCAGTGGTGTGGTACATCAACAAGCAGGCCAGAACCAGGTCCTACCCCCATGTCAAGAAGCACTCAGACTCTGGCAGTGGGTGATTTCCTCCCAACGATTTCTGATTGTGACACACATCCCTGGGAGGTCCAATGTCATAGTGGACAGGCTCAGCAGAGCTATTCTCATGCCTCACGAGTGGTCTCTGAATCAGGTAGTTGCAGATCTTATCTTCCGCAAATGAGGACAGCCTTGCTGCGATCTTTTTGCCACCCTCTTCAACAGCAAATTCAGCAACTACTCCCTTCTTCCGCTTCCAGGTCACTCACCCAGAGACGCCCTAGTCCACGATTGGCCTCGGGGACTTCTTTATGCCTTTCCCCCTGATTCCAAAACTCATACAGAAAGCAATATCATTGGGCTGCAAAATGATCCTCTTTGCCCCCTATTGGCCTCGACAGATATGGTTTCCGTTCCTGCACCATACCTTCTCGATCAGCCCTGGACTCTGGATCCAATTCCAGACCTACTGATTCATCAATCAGGTGGGCTGCATCAATCCCTCCAAACACTCCAGCTCACAGCTTGGTTGCTCCACTTCCAACCTTAGCCAGGCTTTCCAGCATTTCCCCGGCCGTACGTGAGATTGTCTCCTCTCACAAGTCCGCAACTAGAAAAACTTATGCTAGCAAATAGAAACGTTTTTCTTGTTGGGCGGAGGCTAGGAACATAGATCCCTTCTCAGCCCCAGTCCACGAAATTTTGGAATTCCTAGCACAACTTTTTCATTCTGGGTCCTCTTCTGCTACAATCAGGGTTCAATTGGCGAACATTTCTAACTTTCATGTTGGGTTGTCAAATTCAAACATTATGTCTCATAAGCTCTGTAAAGCTTTTTAAAGAGGGATTACTCTCCTTAGACCTCCAGTGAGAGATCCCCCTCCTCCATGGGACCTTAATTTGGTACTAACCTCCTTAATTCTGCCCCCCTTTGAACCAGCAGCATCCTGCTCCATTAAGTTTCTATCTTGGAAAACACTCTTTCTGGTAGCTATTACTTCAGCCAGACGCGTCTCTG
The DNA here is from genome assembly GCF_019279795.1 of Protopterus annectens. NCBI lineage: Eukaryota > Metazoa > Chordata > Ceratodontiformes > Protopteridae > Protopterus > Protopterus annectens. The sequence goes on along the minus strand of NC_056741.1, from coordinate 1,311,399,789 downwards.
AACTTCAGGCACTATGTGTTCTTCCTCCATATTTGGTTTTTTATAAGGACAGGCTTGCTCTGAGGACTAATCCTTCATTTCTTCCGAAAGTTTGCTCAGAAAATAATTTAAACCAATCTATAGACCTTCCTGTGTTTTTCCCTAACCACACCAACAAGGCAGAGTACAAATTACACCAATTGGATGTTCATAGACAATTGTGTTTTTACTTGCACAGGACTAAGGAAATAAGGAAGTCGGACCAGCTATTCCTTTCCTATGCTCTAGGCAAACAAGGTCTCCCAGTTTCCAAGGTGACCTTATCCAGGTGATTGTCTCACATTATTACTTTCATTTTATCAATTAAGAAACAAAGAGTTGCATATCAATCCGAAAGGTCATTCTACTAGGGCCTTTGCCACCTCTGTAGCCTTCCAATCTAGGTTGCCCATGGATCTGTGCAGCTGCTACATGGACAAATCCTCATACCTTTATTTCTCATTACAAACTAGATATGGTCTCCAGGAGCAGAGCTGACACTGGTTCCACTGTTCTGAAGAGTCTGTTCTGGTACTTCGGCTCAGACTCTTCCTTCGAGTTTACTGGATCCGAGCTCTCGGAGCCGTGCTCTGAGCTTTGGATCCAAGGGGTTTAGTGTGCCTTCAGCTCCATCCAGGTTGGAGCACACTGGCCCTTCGGATCCGATGGTCTCGGTGCCGGCTCCGATCCATCCATTGGATCCGAGTGAGGGTCGGCTCTCGGATCCTAGAGAGAGTGTCTCTCCCTCTGTCTTCAATGTGGTGGAGAGGGCTCTGTTGAGTGCATCCAGGCCCCCGCTCCCTGCTACAGTTCTATCCTGCAGTCCCTCTCGTTTGGGGAGGGCTTCCGTCGCCCGGCCACAGGGACAGCCTGCTTTGACGTCTCAGGTTGTTCCCCTGGAACAAGACGTTGCTGGTGAGTCGTCCTCTGACAGTGCCCCCGAGGATGTTCCTCACAAGCGGAAGTGTAAGAGGAGGCACGTGGACTCCCCCGAGTCCTTGACAGAAGACACGGATTTGGATGAGGGGGAAGGCTCCCCAAGGTCACCCCCCGAGGATGTCTCCTTCAGAGACATCATGGAAATGCTTAGGATAAGAGGGGGGTGGTCTGCCCCAAGGCTTCCTTGGACGAATCAGTGTTCCTGGAGACATTCGAAGCAGGCCCATCTACCTCTTGGGTGTCCACTCCGGCCGACCCCTTAGTGGACCTTATCACCACTAGGGCGTGGAAGGAGCCGGACACTGTGGAGCCAGTCCCCAAAAGTCCTGACAAGATCCTGAGCCCCCCGGCAGAGAAATCCCATTGGAGCAAGGGACTCCCTGTAGATGCCATGTTGGTGGCGGCAGCCACCAAGAGGGAGTTAGCCCAAGAGAGTCCCTCGGTCCATCCCCCGAGCAAGGAGTCTCGCTCAATGGACCGTCTCGGGAAGTGGGTCTTTAGTTCAGCGACCTTCTCTGTAAGGTCCCTGAACTACATGGCACATGTGATTCGACTGCAGTGAGACCTTATCAAAGAGTACGCTGCATCGCCCCCGGAGTCCATGTCAGGAGAGGACAAACAGTTGTACTCCACTCACATGGCCACTCTTAGGTCTATATCCAACACCTCTATGCGGCTTTTATCCCATGCTACAGAGGGAGCCGCTAGAGCCAGCGGAGCAAGCCTAGTTATGAGGCGCCAGGCCTGGCTCCGACATTGTGATTTCGTGGAACCCTTCAAGGCATCCTTTGCGAATGCCCCCTTCGATGGAACCAATTTGGCAAGACAGTTTGCGAGACTTTGGTCCAGAGCGAAAAGGACGGGAAGATGTTGTCTACCGTCGGAGTCCGCTTCTCTGCTCCCCAGAGGTCCTTCTCCAAGAACCAAAAGGGACAGAAGAAGATGTGGTTCCGAAAGTTGCAACTATCCCAGTCCGCTCCGGACTCCCAGTCCTTCCTCAGCAGAGGAGGACAGGGTGGACGCCACCCTAGAGGCAGAGGGGCCCGAGAAACTTTAGGTTCAGAGAAGCCTTCTCTGATGGGCCCACGCAGCAACCCTGAGGGGTTGCCAGACTGCTCCACTCTGGAGGCAGTCAGGGGGCACTTCTCGAGGCACCTGGCAGCTTGGGAGTCCATTAAAACAGACCGCTGGGTGCTTCGTATCATATCCAGAGGATGCAAAATTCCCTTTTCTTACATTCCCAACACCTCCCTGATGTTCCACTCAGAGGGAGGCAGCAGCTATGGAAATTCAGCTGCTTTTAGAAAAAGGAGCCATTCAGCACGTCCCCCCAGGCCAGTCCAGATCGGGTTACTACTCCAGGTTCTTTTTGGTGCCAAAAAAGACGGGGGACCTAAGGCCCATCCTCTATCTTTCCCTACTAAATCTGTCAGTAACCAAAGAAAAGTTCCGGATGGTCACTCTTCAATCTGTTCTCCCCCCTCTTGCGGGAGAATGACTGGATGTGCTGCATAGACCTCAAGGATGCGTACTACCACATTGATGGACGAACCTTCCAGGAGGTTTCTCCGCTTCCGGCTGGGAGCCAGTCATTCTCAATTCAGGGTCCTCCCCTTTGGTCTCACCTCAGCCCCCAGGGTGTTCACCAAAGTATTAGCAGTGATAGCGGCCCACCTGAGACTCCAGGGAATGCAGGTCTTCCCGTACCTGGACGACTGGCTCCTCACCACCCCGACAAGGCATCTACTATGCTTAGCCAGGGACTACTTTCTCAACCTTGCTCCACAACTAATGATCACTATAAACTCAGACAAGTCCTCGCTCACCCCGACTCAGGTGATAGATTTTATCAGGGCCAGACTGGACACCAACAGGCAACTAGTCTTCTTAACTCCCGACCGGTTGCACACTTTGAGGGCACATGTGCGGGCCACCTTTCAATCTTCAAAACCTCCGGCGGGATTGGTTCTGAGGGCCCTGGGGTCCATGGCAGCCGCTATAAACCTTCTTCCCATGGTGCATCTGAACATGAGGATTTTACAGTGGACTCTCCAAGTCCAATGGTCCCTTCATCAATACCCCTTGAGTCACCCCATTTCTCTCAGCAGGGCCTGCAAGAGGGCTGTCGTTTGGTAGCTTCAATCGCCGGACCATCATGCGGGATGCCCCTTTGCCACAGCCCCCCCTCTCGCCATGGTGACCACAGACGCCTTTCGTCTTGGGTGGGGGGGCATTATTCGAGCAGGATGGTCCAAGGCACGGGGAACGATTCGGAGACCTTATTGCACATAAATGTTCTAGAGATGAGGGCAGTGCTCTTGTCATTGCAAGCACTTCAGAGCCTTCTGCCTGTAGGAACAATTGCAATCTAGACAGACAGTATGTCTGTGGTATGGTATATCAACAAACACGGGGGAACCAGGTCTTACCCACTCTGTCGAGAAGCCATGAGAGTGTGGGAATGGGCGATCTCCACCAACCGCTTTCTCATTGCAACGCACATTCTGGGACGGACCAACATCCTGGCAAACAGACCGAGTCGCACCATCCTTTCACCTTACGAGTGGTCCCTCAGTCCTCGAGTAGCGAGTCAAATTTTTGCCGTTTGGGGGAAGCCCTGTTGCGATCTTTTCGCATCCCCCTCAAACACGAAATGCAACAATTACTTCACTCTCATTCCCCCTGCCGGGGAAACCCCGAGGGACGCCTTGGTGCATGCTTGGCCACCCGGTCTTCTCTATGCCTACCCTCCTCTTCCCCTCATGCTGAAACTTCTTCAGAAAGCCAGTCGGTTGGGGAGCAGGATGATCCTCATTGCCCCATTGTGGCCTCGCCAAGCTTGGTTCCCTTACCTCTGGTCTCATCGAGTGAATCCGCCCTGGATTCTAGATCCCCTTCTGGATCTAATCTCCCACCCCCAGGGGCTCCCACTTCCCGACCTGGCCAGCCTCAAGCTTATGGCTTGGCTGCTCCAGTTCCACTTGTAGCTAGGACTCCTGGTACTTCAGCCAGGAGAGTATCTGAATTGCAAGCTCTTTTTGTGAAACCCCCATACTTAGCCTTTCACAAGGATAGGGTTTACCTCAGGACCAATCCCTCCTTTCTCCCGAACGTAGTTTCTGAATCTAATATTAGCCAATCTATCAATCTGCCGGTCTTCTTTCCTAACTACCAGAACAAAGGGGAGTACAGACTACATTCTTTGGACGTGCACAGACAACTTAGATTTTACATTCATAGGACATCTGGTCATAGACAATCCGACCAGTTGTTCCTCTCCTTTGCCAAATTTAATCTAGGTAAACCGGTCTCGAAGGTTTCCTTATCGAGATGGATTTCAGTGTATCATTACAGCGTATCAAAATTCCGGCAGGCCTGCACCTCAAGGAGTTCGTGGCCATTCAACTAGGGCTATGGCTACATCTGACACCTTTAAATCCAGGGTTTCCTTGGATGATATCTGTTCAGCAGCCATTTGGGCCTCATCTCATACCTTCACCAATCATTATAAATTGGACATTACCTCCAGAGGGAGAACTTCTTTTGGCTCTGCAGTGCTCCGGAATATCTTTCCATGAAGGCCGCCCAAGGTTTAGGTAGCTGGGAACTCTGTCCCACAGGTTGCAGACCAAATGAAGTTAACTACTTCAGATTAAGAAGTTATGTACTCACAATAACGTTCCATCTGAGTAGGTAAACTTCATTTGTCTGCAACCGCTCCCCCCTCCGTCCCCCTGACCTTCAGATGTGTTTCATGTCATATAGTGATGTACCATTCTGATAATGTAGTTAGTTATCCACTATAGTGCTTGCGGGCAAACTTGATCTGAGGTTAGTCAAGGTTGGCAGGGGATTATGGGTAAGGGAGGAGCTAGGAGCTCGGATCTAAGCTTTGTAAAGTTGCGGGCTTGGATCAGAGGTGTGATCCATATCCCACAGGTTGCAGACAAATGAAGTTTACCTACTCAGATGGAACGTTATGGTGAGTACATAACTTCTTAATGTGAGAGTGTTCAATCTCGCCGTTTGTTCTTACACATGGGTTTGGAGCCGATCCTTGGCTCCGAGTCAGCCGCTTGGCAAAGCTCTGCATCGAGAAGAAGCTCGAGACCAACCTCTCTCCCACAATTCCCTCTGCCTTTACCTCAGATCTAGTTTGCCGCTGCAACGTTCGCATCATTTCGATGAGCTCAGACCAACTGGCAGATAAGATATCCTTTTTTTTTCTAGGATTACTTAGAAAATTATTTCTATTTCAATTTGGACTCTTTAGTGTGTGTGTGTGTGTGTGTGTGTGTGTGTGTGTGTGTGTGTGTGTGTGTGTGTGTGTGTGCATGAGTCGAGGTACTTGTGGTTCCATCCTTAGTGTTTTTGGCTGTGACTGTCTTTTAACTTTTACAGGACTGTGTAGATATATATATTTATATATATATTTAACTTACTGGATTTGGCAATAATATCTGATTTGACTTTTTTATCCTCGATAATGTCTGAAAAAGCAAAGTCAGGGTTCAAAAGGTGCCAATGTGGACAGAAAATGTCTGTCACAGATAACCATAGCTCCTGCGTCTACTGTCTTGGCCCTCTCCATCTGCAAGAAGACTGGAAGGGTCATGACAGATGGGCGCAGGAAGCTCATGGACAGAGGACTTTTGAAGCCTGCCTTTCACGAGGCTCTTGATAAATCAGACCAGGCATCCAAATTCTCGAAGGATTCGAAGACGTCTGAGCCCATGTCATCTGCTTCGAGCTCTTCCTTTAAGGTTCGTTCACCGGTTCCACAGACTTCGGGGCCGAGCGTCGAACTTCTGTCACCGAGCCTCGAGTCCTGGAACCGGTGACGGAGCTTCCACCTCCTGTGCTTTTGAGGTCGGCTCCATCTTCGATTCCTTCGACCTGTTCTTCCAGACCCCTCTCTGACTCCGACATAGATCGTGTGGTGCAGAAGTTAATGGAGAATACAGCCTTGTCCAAACTCATCTCAGTCTCCTCCCAGTTGGTGTCGAGACTCGAAGGCCTACCCTTATCTCCATCTGTTCCTCCTCCGAGGCCTATTCAGCCTTCGGAGCCGGGAGAGGCTGATCTGATGATCGTGGAGCCCTCTGTGCCAGAGCAGTCTTTCTCTCAGTCAGCACCGTTCACCTCGACTCCGACAGATCCATTACCGGAATCGCGGAGCCGGCGATCTATCCTTGGTTCCGGGACCGAGAGTCGAACCGATGTTTCGGTTCCGACTCTCCCTCTCGGTGCCTCGGCACGGATCACTTTGGCTCCGTCCTCTGGGTCTATGCCCTCTGTCCCCATCTCGGGGATACCTCCGCCTTCTTCGGATCTGGGGGATTCCTCTACTCGGGACCCGGGAGCTTTCGACCTTATGAGGAAGGTGTTGTCGACTCAGACAACCACTTCAGCAGAGACAGCCTCTCCTTCCCATAAAGGCCCGTTATCCTCCTCTGCACCCACGGCTACTTCAAAGCGTCTAGCACCAGTGTCTCAGCTGCTCCCAGAGGGAGCCCCTTCTTCCTCGGAGGCTTCATCGGATGCCCCCCCCCCGAGGAAGTTCCGAGGAACATATTGTGTAAGAGGAGACACTTGGATTCCCCACAAGAATCCTTAACATCGGACACTGACTTGGATGAGTCAGAAGGGTCCCCAAAATCACCCTCTGAGGATGTCTCCTTTTCTGACATCCTGGAGATCCTGAAACAGGTGATTGGCAAGCCCTACCCCCTTCTGAGGATGAGTCAGTCTTGCTGAAGGCATTCGGTGCTCGCCCTTCTTCCTCCTGGGTCACTCCGCCCTTCGATGAGTTGATGGATTTGATTGCTCGAAGGGTGTGGGAGACACCTGACACAGTGGAGCCAGTCCCTAGAAAGCCTAATAAATATATTACGGCCCCTCAAGATGAGGCATATCTCACAAAGGGAGTTCCAGTGGACGCCATGGTGGTGGCAGCTGCCACTAAGGAGGAGATGTCTGAATCTTCCTCATCTGTCCATCTGCCTAACAGTGATTCTAGGACTATGGACAGGTATGGGAAGCGCATTTTTAGTTCAGCGACTTTTTCCATGCAATTGCTGAACTATTTGACACATTTTACACGTTTACAGACTGATCTACTCAAAGAGTTGGGAGATACCCTCCAGGGTACTACAGATGCTGCTGTCGCGGAAAAAGTCACAGCACAGCTCAATACCCTTACATCAATTGTGAACTCGTCCATGAGGCTCATCTCGTATGCTGCCGAAGGTTCGAGTAGGGCTGCGGCTTCAGCGATTGCTCTTTGTAGACAATCCTGGATGCGCTTATGTTCCTTTGCGGAAGCCTTCAAGTCTTCCTTTACTAATGCCCCATTTGATGGTGCCACTCTCTTTGGCCCCAAAGTAAAGGAGACCCTTACCCGGTGTGAGCAAGGGGCAAAGACTCTGTCTGCTGTCGGAGTCCGTTTTTCCACCCCATCCAGACCGTACCCCAAAGGGAAACTAGGTGGAAAAATATGGTTTTGAAAACCCCAGGGTTCTTTCCCAGGCACAGAGGGGGGGGGCAGAAGTGGAAGACGTCGCCACGGCGGCAGAGGGGGTCCGCAAAACCAAGGTGACAGAGATACACTCCCTGGAAAGCCTTTCCAGCACTCCTGAGAGGAGGCCCGACTGTCCTGCTCTGGAGGCAGTCGGGGGTCACTTAGCTTTATACCCTCAGGCCTGGCAAAGTCTTACCTCAGACAAATTGGTAAAAAGCATTATTACCAGAGGTTACAGAATTCCATTTCTATTTCCCCCATTACCGCAAAAAAGACTCCCAGATGTACCGCCCCATCTGCGAGATCCTGCAGCTATAGAAATCTCAAGGCTGCTAGAACAAAAGAGTCATCCAACCAGTCCCGGTGGACCAAAGAGGATTCGGAACTTACTCAAGGTTCTTTTTAGTTCCAAAAAAGACAGGGGACTGGAGGCCAATTCTGGACCTAAGCAAGCTCAATACCTTCGTCAAGAAAGAAAAGTTCCGGATGGTCACGCTTCAATCGATCCTTCCATTCTTACAGAAGGACGACTGAATGTGCTCAATAGATCTCAAGGACGTGTACTACCACATAAAAATGGCCAGAGCGTCCAGGGACCACTTGCGCTTCTGGCTGGGAGCCAGTCACTTTCAGTTTCGGGCCCTGCCCTTTGGTCTAACCTCAGCCCCCAGGGTTTTCACCAAATGCATGGCAGTGGTAGCGTCTCACTTGAGACGCCTAGGATTCCAGGTGTTTCCGTATCTGGACGACTGGCTCCTTACTGCTACCACCGAGCGTCGACTGATTCAGGCCAGGGATTACACACTCTAACTTTGTTCATCTCAGAATTTCCATAAATTTCGAAAAATCTGCATTACAGCCATCACAGCATATCTCATTCATAGGAGCAGATTTGGATACCCGTTGCTTGATTCTAACACTTCCCTCACAAAGAATAGCCTCTTTACAAAATCACATACCACTTCTCCTGTTGTCCAAGAAATCCCCGGCCAAACTGGTTCTGAAAGTTTTGGGTCTCATGGCAGCTTCCCTCATTGCATTACCCTTGGGAAGACTGCACATGAGAGTTCTTTAATGGCTGCTGTTCGCACAATGGTCGTTCCAACAGTTACCGCTGACACACGAAATTCACATCACAAACATCTGCAAATCGCACCTGTCTTGGTGGCTACAGAATTGCAATCTTTCCGGCGGCCGACCGTTTGTGCTACCCACTCCGACAGCTACGGTGACCACGGACGCTTCCCTGATAGGGTGGGGGGGCATCTTTCAGAGACACAGTCCAAGGCGAATGGACCAATCTAGAGTACAACCTGCACATCAATGTTCTGGAGATGAGGGCAGTGTTTCTGGCGTTGCAACACTTTTCTCCCCTTCTACCTCTAGGGACCATTGCAGTTCAAACAGACAACATGTCCGTAGTCTGGTACATAAACAAGCAAGGAGGAACCAAATCTTACCAGTTATGCAGAGAGGCCATGAGAATTTGGCAATGGGCAGAGTCCACGGGTCGCTTTCTGATAGCAATGCACATCCCGGGGTTATCCAACGTCATAGCGGACAGGTTGAGCAGAGCCATCCTTGTTACCTCATGAGTGGTCCCTCAAACAGACAATAGCGGACATGATATTCCGCAAGTGGGGCCAGCCTTGCTGCGATCTGTTTGCGTCTCCAATGAACGCCAAATGCAGAAGCTACTTCGCCCTATTGCCCCCACCAGGGGAAGTCCCCAGGGACGCTCTGATTTACGATTGGCCCCCGGGTCTCCTGTACGCCTTCCCCCCATACCTCTGATTCCAAGATTTCTGCAGAAAGCCAAGAACCTGGAGAGGACTGTAATTCTCATTGCCCCATTCTGGCCTCGTCAAATTTGGTTTCCCTTTCTTCAAGCACACCAAATACGGGAACCCTGGATCCTAGACCCAGAGCCAGATCTACTGACCCACTCATCAGGGGCTCCCCACCCGTCGCTCCTGTTCCTCAGACTAGCAGCTTGGCTGCTCCGCTTCCCTTCTTAGCCAGGTCTGATCTTCTTTCTCCTGTGGTTCAAAATATCCTAGTAGCTTCTCATAAAGCTTCCACTACAAAGATTTACACTAGTAAGTGGAAACATTTTGTATACTGGGCAACTACACAACATTTGGATCCCTTAATAGCCCCACTAAACAAAGTCTTAGAGTTTCTATCCATGCTATTTCACCAGGAGCTTCTCCTGCCACCTTGAGGGTTCAATTGGCTGCTATTTCAAACTTTCATGTAGGAGAAAATGGAGCGCCTATTATGGCTCATAGGCTTTGTAAGGCTTTTCTAAAAGGGTCTTTTCATATTAGGCCACCAGTCAGGTTTCCTACAGCACCGTGGAATCTGAACCTCCTGTTATCACAACTAATGCTACCACCCTTTGAACCAGCCTCTTCCTGTTCTTTGAAGTTCTTGTCATGGAAAACTCTCTTTAGTAGCTATCACTTCAGCCAGACGAGTATCAGAACTTCAAGCTCTTTCCATTAAACACCCATATTTGATCTTTCACCCTGATAGGGTATCACTTCGCACCAACCCGTCCTTTCTTCCCAAGGTTTGTTCAGTCAATAACATTAATCAGTCCATTGAGCTCCCCACATTTTTCAAGAACCATTCCAATAAGCTGGAATATATGTTACACAAGTTGGATGTTCATAGACAACTCAGATTCTACTTGGATAGAACTAAGGATCACAGAAAAACAGATCAACTCTTTATAGCCTTTGCGGACAGCAGAAAGGGCATGGCAGTGATGAAGCGTACCCTTTCCAAATGGCTATCTGATTGTATTACCTTTGTTTATACTGCTACTGAGCAGACTTTACCTGTCAAACCGAAAGGACATTCTACTAGATCAATATCTACATCCCTGGCTCATGCGGCCCGCCTACCTTTGGACACTATTTGTGCGGCCGCCACTTGGTCTAAACCACATACATTCATCATTCATTACAAAGTGGATAGGGTTTCCAGGGACAGGGCAACCTTTGGTTCCACTGTGCTCAGGAACGTTCTTCCGTGAGTCTCTCAGGGTCACGGAGCTAGGGACGCTACCCATGTGTAAGAACAAATGGCGAGACTGAACACTCTCATATAGAAGTTATGTCCTTACCATAACGTTCCATGTGGAGTGTTCATCTCGCCTTTGTTCTTACATTCCCACCCTCAGGTCAGGAAGAACGTCCAGTTTAGATGTCTGGCTTGTTTCTCCCGCTTCTGATTCTCTCAGCTGTTACTGCTGTTTCAGCTACGCCTTAGTATGTATGTTTCACCCCCGTTGGGATCTGGTATTGTTTGCAAACTAGATCTGAGGTAAAGGCAGAGGGAATTGTGGGAGAGAGGTTGGTCTCGAGCTTCTTCTCGATGCAGAGCTTTGCCAAGCGGCCGACTCGGAGCCGAGGATCGGCTCCGAACCCATGTGTAAGAACAAAGGCGAGATGAACACTCCACATGGAACGTTATGGTAAGGACATAACTTCTATTTCTAGCAAATGGAAAAGGTTTTCTCTTTGGGCTACAAACTGGGGCTTAGATCCATATACAGCTCCTTTAGAATCCATTTTATCCTTCCTAACAATTTTTCATGAAGAAGCGGCAGCTGCTACAGTTAGAGTTCAATTAGCTGCCATTTCCAATTTCCATTTTGGTTTCATGGGAAATCCAAAGTTCTTCTTAGGCCCCCAATAAAACAACCTTTAGAACCCTGGGACTTAAATTTAATCCTCTCATCTTTGATGTCTGCACCCTTTGAACTATCCTCATCGTCAGACTTAAAAGTATCATGGAAAACCCTGTTCTTGGTAGCTATAACATCGGCTAGGAGAGTCTTGGAACTTCAAGCCCTAACTATTCGATCTCCTTACATTATCTTTGACAAGGATAGAGTCTCTCTTAGGACAAACCCTTCCTTTCTCCCTAAGGTATGCTCAGAACACAATATGAATACTACCATTGAGCTAGCTGTGTTTTTTCTAAACCACTCTAATAAATCGGAGTATAGACTTCACCAGCTAGATGTCCACAGGATACTCAGATTTTATATACACAAGACCAAAGAATTCAGGAAATCTGATCAACTTTTTGTTTCCTTTTCTGATAAAAGAAAAGGCTTACCTGTTTCAAAAATTACTCTTTCAAAATGGCTTTCGGATTGCATATCCCTTGCTTATCAACAAGCTGGTGGACAATTACCATTAAAAGCTAAAGGTCACTCTACTAGGGCTGTAGCTACTTCATGCGCCTTTAGATCTAGGCTCCCAGTTGGTACTATTTGTGCAGCAGCTACTTGGGCAAGACCACATACGTTTGTCACTCATTACAGACTGGATATGGCCTCCCGGGACATGTCATCCTTTGGGTCCACTGTGCTGAAGAGTCTCTTTGCTTGAGCCACCCGAGATAAAGGTGCTAGGGACATTGTCCCATCCAGCAAGATAGGACTACATAACATAAAGAAATTATGTACTTACCATAATGTTCCATGTTTGTAGTCCATCTCGCCTATATTCTTGCGTCCCTCCCTCCAACCCCCTTCCTGTTTCTGGGGGATCTAGTGGAGTTTTTTTGTTGGGGGCTGCCTGACTTTGCTCTTTATTGTCCACCTGGAATGGATTATGTTTCTAATCCCTTCCTGTATTTTACAACTTTTTTATTATTATTACCTCATCTTCTTGTGGCTGTTCCCATTAGGGGTCGACACAGCGGATTATCTGTTTCCATTTCTTCCTGTCCTCTGCATCATGCTCTTTCACACCAACCGCCTGCATGTCCTCTCTCACCACATCCATAAACTTTATCTTAGGCCTTCCTCTTTTCCTCTTACCCGGCAGCTCCATCCTTAGTATCCTTTTCCCAATTTACCCAGAATCCCTCCTCAGCACATGTCCAAACCAATGCAATCTCGCCTCTCTTGTTTTGTCTCCAAACTGTCCAACCTGAGCTGACCCTCTAATATACTGATTCCTAATCCTGTCCATCCTAGTCACACCCAGTGCAAATCTTAACATCTTTAACTCTGCCACATCCAGCTCTGGCTCCTGCCTTTTTGTCAATGCCTGATGGGTATTTATTACTTTCTTGCAAACTAGATCTGGGGAATTGCTGTGAGGCACCATGAGATGGGGGCTAGCCTAGAGCCAGTAAAAAGCTCTCGAGCTTTACTATAGGCCGAGTCAGAGCCAAATATCGGCTCCGAACCCATCCAGCAAGAATATATGCGAGATGGACTACAAACATGGAACGTTATGGTAAGTACATTACTTTTTTCTAGCTATTAATAGTTATTCTAGTTAGTGTCTTAGAGGCAGTTGTTTTAAGAGCTGCTTATATCTTAAAATACTTGTGGTTTTTGGACTTGTTGAACACTTGTCTGTGTGACTTTATATCTTGTTTTTGGTGTGCTTTTAGTTGTGTTTGTAAGGCAAACACCTTAACCTTTTAGAAGGAAACTGATTATTATGGCTGATCAGGAAAAACCACCCAAGTCTGGTTTTAAAAAATGTCCAAAGTGTGAACAGAAGATGTCTGTGACTGATAGTCACATCAATTGTGTCTACTGTTTGGGTGCCCTGCATTTACAAGAGAGTTGTTCCATCTGCCATTCTTTTAAAAGCAGGGTCCTGCATGAGAGAAAAAGAAAAGTGATTGACAGAGAGCTAGCAAAATCATCTTTTCGGGAAGCTTTGGGGATGACCATGATAAAGCTGGGAAATCCCCAAAATCCACTAAGTTCTCTAAGTCTTCTTTGTTGGAGCATAGAGTTTTGGATCTAACAACATCTAAAAAGACATCGACGTTGACTCCACAGCCTTTGGAGCAGAGCGTCTTAACTTTTTGGAGCCGGTCTCCGAAGTACTTAGTCACCTATCTTACAATCAGTGGCACCCTCGATCCACTCTTCTTGGTCCTCGATAAGCCTATCTGATTTGGATGTGAATCGTGTGGTGCAGAAGTTGTTACAGGTACCAGTGTTTGCAAATTTTTTATCGGCTCCGACCCAAGTGGTTTCGGAACCGAAAACTGTTCCTCCATCTTCTTCTTTTCCTCCTCTGAGTCATACCTGTCCTTTGGAGCCGGAGGAGTTAGAGCTGATGATTGGGGAGCCTTTGGAACCAATGCCTGCTCCAGTGCCATTGGTTCAGATTACTCTAACCTCTTCAGACCCTATTGAGGAGTCTAGGAGCCGTCCTTCACCGGTCTGGTCCTGGGAGGATAGTCGCACTGATCTTTTGGTTCCAACTTTACCTCTCGGGCTTCAGCTCGGATGAGTTCAGCTCCCACCTCTGGATCAGAGCCCGCTGTCTTGGTGCAGAGGGAATCATCTATTTCTTCAGATCCAGGGGTTCTTTCCCACCAGAGCAGAGGTGCCTTTGAAGCCATGTGGAGAGTAACGTCCCCCAGGACATCCACAAATTCAGGGCCAACTACCGCTTCCCTAAAAGCACCTGTCTACTTCTGCCTCACAGATCCCTTTGAAGTGTAGAGACCCTGAGCCTCAGGAAGCCCCAATGGGTGGTTCCTGCTCTTCCAAAACCTCACCAGAAGCTCCCACCGATGAGGTTCCCATGAAGAGAATTTGCAAGAGGAAGCATTTGGATTCCCTGTAGGAGTCTATCACATCTGACACTGACTTGGATGAATCAGAAGGGTCCCCACTTTCCCCCTCTGAAGATATCCCATTTGCAGATATCTTGGAAATTTTATAGCAGAGGGGTAGCTGGAAGCCCACCAACCTTACTGAGTCAGTCCTCCTGAAAGCTTTTAGATCTCAGCCCTCCACCTCTTGGGTGTCTCCGCCCTTCGATGAGCTTATGGAGCTGGTCTCACAAAGGACGTGGGAGTCTCCAGACACCATGGAGCCTGTTCCTAGGAGGCCCAATAAATTTATTTCTGCCCCTCACAATAAGACTTTTCTCACAAAGGGAGTGCCTGTTGATGCCATGGTGGTGGCAGCAGCCATCAAAAAGGAGATGTCGGAAACTTCTTCCTCTGTCCATCCTCCTAACAGAGACTCTAGGATCATGGATAGATAAGGGAAGCTCATGGTTAGTTCAGCGACTTTTGGCATGCGTTCACTGAACTACCTCACACATTTTACAAGACTGTAAAGAGACCTCCTTAAAGAGCTTGGAGATACTCTACAGGGTACGGTGGCTGAGGGAGCTACAGAAAAGGTTGTGTCCCAGTTTGCTACCCTTATTTCCATAGTGAACTCGTCCATGCATCTGATTTCATATGCAGTTGATGGAACGAGTAGGCAGTGGGTATAGGAATCACTCTTGGGAGACACTCCTGGATGCACTTATGTTCCTTTGTGGAGCCCTTTAAGTCATCCTTTGTCAACACCCCTTTTGATGGCTCATCTCTTTTCTGGCCCAAAGTTAAGGAAACTCTCACCAGGTGTGAGCAGGAAGGAAAGACTCTTGTCTGCCATCGGAGTCCATTTTTCCACCCCTACTATACCCTACCCCAAGGGTCAAAAGGGAGGAAAGATGTGGATGTTAGGTTGTCAATCTCGCCTTCATTCTTGCTGGATGGGTTCGGAGCCGATCCTCTGCTCCGACTCGGCACTTGAGTCACTTTTACCAGCTCGAGGCAGCCCCATATCCCATGATGCAAGGCGGTAAATACCCAGATCTCATTTGCCGCTTCGCTGATGAGGTACTCCTTTTACCAGCTCTTGGTAAGTGTTTTATTATACACATTTTAGTCACCCCATTCCAAAACTTTCTCTCATTTATTAGATTTTTTGTCATTTTTAGATAGTTGTACGATCTTTAGCTAGTTTTACTATTTCCCTAGTTCTTTTTATTTAGTCGGGCCTTCATCCCCTCCCATCCCTTCCTGTCAGGGTGTGTGTGTGTGGGTTTATTTTTTACCCATTTAAGTTAAATATTTCTGATTCTGGGACTGTGTGAGTTGTGTGTTTTGTGGATAGCACTATGTCCAAAGAACAGAGGGTCTCAGGCTTCAAGAAGTGTGACTCGTGCTGTCAGAAGATGTCTCTGACAGACGGTCACACTTCTTGTATCTACTGCCTGGGACCTCTCCACCTGCAGGACTCCTGTGCTATTTGTCACTCTTTCAGCCAGAGAGTCCTGCAGGAAAGGAAAAATAAATTAATTTTGAGAGGACTTCTCAAACCGGAGGGCTCCCCGGCCAAGTCTGCTTCGGGCAAGCCCTCTAAGACCTCCAAGGCCCAGGCTTCTGCTTCTAAGCCTCCGGCCTTGGCTCCGACTCCTTTGGAGTCGAGATCGGCTCCGGCTGGAGCCGATCTTATTTTGACTAAATCTTCGGCACCGATGGCTATCGGTGCCGATACTTTAACTGCCACATTGGTGTCGGCTCCGACCGGCTCCGATCACCATGTGGCTAAGGCTTCGGTATCGGCGCCGACCGGCTCCGATACTATTATTTCCTTGCCTGCATCGGCTCCGGCCAGAGCCGATGCATCCTTGTCTAGACTTGGAGCCGAGAAGTTGTCGGCTCCGTCTGGAACCGAGGGTTCTTCGGCTCCGATGGTTCCATCGAGGAAGCGGTCCAGGTCTCCCTCTTTGGAGCCGATGCTGTCGGCTCTGGCCTCTCGTCTTCTTTCGGAGCGGAGCCATCGGAGCCGATCATCTAGGTCTTCCAGGCTCTCGGACCATGATTTGGAGAGAGTAGTAAGCAGATTGTTAAAATCACAGGCACTAGCCCAAATGCTTCATAGTCCGTCTCAACAGACGACTATTAGTCCACACCCTCTTCAAGTTCCTCCTTCGACTCTCCTCCAGAGCTCGGAGCCGGAGTCTATGGGAATAGTCACTGCTATGGCTGCGGGGCAGATACCTCCCCTTTCTGTTCCCTCAGCTTCTACTCTTATCTCCTCCTCGAGACCTTCCTTGGAGGGATCCGGTGGTCGGGCTTCCCTGGTCTGCTCCGAGGGGGTGAGTGGCATCGGATCCTTGTCCGACCCTGCTCTTCCCCCGGGGCTTCGGCCTTGGTGAGCTCGGTCCCGACATCTGCCTCAGAGCCTTCCCTTTCGGTGGGCCCGGGAGTCCCTGTTTCTTCGGAGCGGGGTCTCTCGGATCTCCCTGGGAGGGGAGTCTTCGAGGTGATGAGGAGTGTGCTGGCCCCTGGGCTCAGTCAGCAGTCTATCCCCTTAGCTCCTCCCTCTACGGTGCCTGTAGATGTCTCTTCTCACTCTCTTGCTCCCGGACCGAGAGATCCACCGCCTCAGGTTTCCCCACTGGGAAGAACCCCCTCTTCCGAGGATTCTCCTGATCCATCAGGAGATCCTCCGCGTAAGAGGACCTGTAAGAGGAAGCACCTAGACTCTTCCGAGTCTACTACTTCAGATACCAACTTAGATGAGTCGGAGGGGTCCCCTAGATCCCCCTCTGAGGATGTCTCATTTTCAGACATCCTAGAACTCCTAAAACAGAGGGGAAACTGGCCTTCCATTAATCCCTCCGAGGATGAGTCGGTATACCTAGAGGCATTCTGATCTCGACCCTCCACCTCCTGGGTGTCTCCGTCTTTCGACCCCCTCATGGAGATGATAGCTTGGAAGGCATGGGCATCTCCTGATTCCGTAGAACCAGTTCCCAGGAGGCCTTCTAAATTTATTACAGCCCCTTCTGAGAAACAATTTCTTACAAAAGGTGTCCCTGTTGATGCCATGGTGGTGGCGGCCGCCACCAAGAAGGAACTTGCAGATCCTTCCGTACCAGTCCATCCTCCTAACAAGGATTCTAGGACCATGGACAGATATGGTAAGCGGATGTTTTCCTCAGCGACCTTTGCCATGCGTTCGCTGAATTATTTATGTCACTTCACCATACTTCAAAGGGACATCCTTAAAGAATTAGGTGAAGTAGTACAGGATCCTACAGCTGCAGGGGCTCAGGACAAGATTGCTTCCCAGCTAGGAATCCATAACTCCATAACCAACTCCTCCATGCGGCTGATTTCGTATGCAGCAGATGGAGCGAGTAGAGCTGCAGGGACAGGAGTGGCTCTTAGACGTCAGTCCTGGATGCGGCTCTGTAATTTTGCAGATCCCTTTAAGGCGTCCTTCACAAACTCTCCCTTCGATGGATCAACTTTGTTTGGTCCTCAGGTGAAGGATACGTTGACCAGGTGTGAGCAAGATGGCAAGACTCTTTCTGCCGTAGGAGTCCGTTTTTCCACCCCTTCTAGGCCTTACCCTAAGGGACAGAAGGGCGGAAAGATGTGGTTCCGTAAATCTCAGGGAGTCACGCCAGACACACGTGGTCAGTTTACCCCTAGGGGCAGAGGGGGTAATAATAACAGACACCACCCTAGAGGCAGAGGGGGTCCGCAAAACCAGGGAAGCAGAGAGCCTCTCTCTGACAAGCCCTTCCAGCATCCCTGAGGTGTTGCCCGACTGTCCATCCTTGGAGGCAGTCAGGGGAAGATTATTACTGTACCCAGAAGCCTGGCTTTCCCTTTCACAAGACAAATGGGTACAGTCGATCATATCCGAGGGTTACAAGATTCCTTTCGAGGAAAGTCCCTTCTCTCACAAAAATTCCCTTCCAGATGTTCCACCCGGTCTAAGGGAAATCGCAAAATTAGAAGTATCAAAGCTTCTACACAAAAGGGCCATTCAGCCAATTCCAACAGACCATCCAGAGCCCGGAATCTACTCAAGGTTCTTTTTGGTTCCCAAACAAACTGGAGATTGGAGACCAATATTGGACCTCAGCAGGCTCAACAAGTCTGTGAAAAAGACAAGATTTCGGATGGTCACACTTCAATCGATTTTGCTCTTCCTGGGCAAAGACAACTGGATGTGCTCAATAGACCTTCAGGATGCGTACTATCACATAAAAATCCACAGATGCTCCAGAAGGTTTCTCCGCTTTCGGCTGGGGTCCAGTCATTTTCATTTCAGAGCCTTGCCCTTTGGTCTCACTACAGCCCCCCAGAGTGTTCACCAAATGCATGGCAGTGGTCACGGCTCACCTGAGACGTCAAGGATTCCAGGTGTTTCCATATCTCGACGACTGGCTCCTCTTAGCCACCACCAGGCATCAACTTCTCCAAGCCAGGGATTACACCCTAAATCTCTGCACTCAGTTAGGAATTTCGATCAACTACGAAAAATCCTCCTTATTGCCCTGCCAGTCTATTACTTTTATAGGCGCAAATTTGGACACTGTTCAGATGTCAGCAAACCTCACAAGCCAGAGAATCCTAGATATCCAAAGCCATGTGCGGATCATCCTTGCCAGCAAAAAGGTGCAAGCCAGACTGGTCCTAAAAGTATTGGGCCTCATGGCAGCTGCCATTACTCTTCTTCCTTTGGCCCGCTTTTACATGCGTCTCCTTCAATGGATGTTTTTCACCCAATGGTCCTACCAACAACTTCCCATGCGTCACCAAATTCTGGTGACACAAATTTGCAAAAACCACCTATCCTGGTGGATTTCTTCTCCCCAGGTTCATCAGGGCAGACCCTTTGTTTCCCCAGTCCCGGTAGCCACAGTCACTACGGACGCCTCCCTGATCGGGTGGGGGGGGTCATTATCAGGGCAGGATGGTTCATGGGACGTGGCAACCATTCGAATACCACCTGCACATAAATGTCCTAGAGATGAGAGCAGTGCTTTTAACATTGCAAGCCCTCAACGACTTTCTTCCCTTGGGAACAATTGCAGTTCACACGGACAACATGTCCGTAGTGTGGTACATCAACAAGCAGGGTGGAACCAAATCCTACCCCTTGTGTCGAGAGGCTCTCAGACTTTGGCAATGGGCGATCTCCTCTCATCGGTTTCTGGTAGCAACGCATATCCCTGGGAAAACCAACTTTTTAGCGGACAGATTGAGCAGAGCTATACTCATGCCTCACGAGTGGTCTCTCAAACAATCTATAGTGGAGGAGATTTTTCAAAGTGGGGCCACCCATGTTGCGATCTTTTTGCTACTCCCCAAAACAGCAAATGCCCAGCCTTCTTCTCTCTCTTCCCACTTCCAGGCCATCCCCCCAGAGACGCTCTTACCCAAGATTGGCCCCAGGGACTTCTTTATGCCTTCCTCCCTTTCCATTGATACCACAGGTACTCCAGAAAGCTACCGTTTTGAGAGCCAAAATGATTCTCATTGCCCCTTATTGGCCTCGGCAAATTTGGTTTCCGTTCCTCCATCGTTACCTTTTGGCGCAGCCCTGGCATCTGGACCCAGTGCCAGATCTTCTGATCCACCAATCGGGTCAGCTGCATCGGTCCATTCCTTCTCTCAACCTCACAGCTTGGTTGCTCCACTTCCTTCCATAGGCTTCCTATGATCTCTAACCCTGTTAGGGATATCATAGTGGCTTCCCTTAAATCCTCTACTAGAAGGATTTACACTAGCAAGTGGAAACGCTTCTCCCTTTGGGTGAAATCAAGGAACATAGATCCCTTTACTGCCCCTGTTCATGCAGTTTTGGATTTTCTAGCGGAAATCTTTCACTCGGGTTCTTCATCTTCCACAGTCAAAGTTCAGTTGGCTGTGATCTCTAACTTTCATGTGGGGTTTGCAGATCACAACATTATGTCCCACAAGCTTTGTAGAGCTTTTCTAAAAGGAGTTTTTCTCCTCAAACCTCCTGTCAGGAGTCCTCCTCCTCCTCAATGGGACCTAAATCTAGTGCTGACATCCTTAATTCTTCCTCCCTTTGAGCCAGTTGCTTCATGCTCACTAAAGTTTCTCTCATGGAAGACACTCTTCCTTGTCGCTATTACCTCGGCTAGGAGAGTGTCAGAACTTCATGCCCTTTCTGTTCGTCCCCCATATTTGGTCTTCCACAAGGACAGAGTATCCTTGAGAACTAATCCATCCTTTTTGCCCAAGGTTGCTTCAAAAACAAATTTAAACCAATCTATTGATCTCCCTGTATTTTTTCCTAATTACTCCAACAGATCGGAACAAAAATTACATTATCTTGATGTTCACCGCCAACTTGGATATTATTTGGACAGAACAAAACAATTCAGAAAGTCTGATCAGCTCTTTCTTTCCTATGCTGAAAATAAGAAAGGTCTCCCTGTTTCCAAAGTGACCTTGTCTAGATGGCTATCTTCCACCATTTCCGAAATCTATCAACTTAGGGGCAAACAGCTGTGCTCAAAACCAAAGGCACATTCCACTAGAGGCTTAGCCACTTCTACAGCCTTTCAGGCTAGACTACCCTTAGATACTATTTGTGCAGCAGCCACTTGGGCCACTCTGCATACCTTTGTTTCTCATTACAAATTGGATTTGGCCTCCAGGGATAGAGCCAGTTTTGGTTCTTCGGTTCTCAAGAGTCTGTTCCAATGAGCCACCCAGGATAGAGGTGCTAGGGACGCGGTCCCATCCAGCAAGAATGAAGGCGAGATTGACAACCTAACATTTAGAAGTTATGTACCTACCATAACGTTCCATGTTGGTTGTCTTCTCTCGCCTTCTTTCTTGCGACCCTCCCTCCTGCCCCCTTGCCTGGAAAGATCTTGATCTCCCTTGTCTCTGGAAGATTGCTTCTTTTGGGCACCAGTTAGTTCTAGTTTAGTTATCTGGTTTCCCCTTACAGCCTTTTTAGGCTAATTCCTCTTCTTTCCTTAATGGAAAGTTTTTATGCTAGGTAGTTTTCCCTCTAGGTACCAAACGAGATCTGGGTATTTACCGCCTTGCATCATGGGATATGGGGCTGCCTCGAGCTGGTAAAAGTGACTCTCGAGCTTAGCAAGTGCCGAGTCGGAGCCGAGGATCGGCTCTGAACCCATCCAGCAAGAAAGAAGGTGAGAGAAGACAACCAACATGGAACGTTATGGTAGGTACATAACTTCTAATTTTGAAAAACCCAAGGAGCCTTTCTGGACACACGTGATGAAACCCCTCCAGGGGCAGAGGAGGGGGCAATAATGGAAGACACCGCCCTCGCGGCAGATGGGAGGTCTGCAAAATCAGGACGACTGAGATCAGTTCTTTGGGAAGCCCTACCAGTGTTCCTGAAAGGAGACCCAACTGTCCTACTCTGGAGGCAGTCGGGCATCACTTATCTTTGTATCCAGATGCCTGGCTCAAAGTAAACAACAACTGGGTACAAAGCATAATTTCCAGAGGATATTTTATTCCCTTTGCCAATCCTCTCCCCTTGATAAGAAAAATCTCGGATGTTCCACCCAGTTTCAGGGAACAAGCAACAATAGACGTCCAAAGGTTGCTAGAAAAAAGTCATCCAACCAGTCCCAGCAGACCAGATAGGATCCGGAACTTATTCAAGATTATTTTTAGTTCCAAAAAAGACAGGGGACTGGAGACCTATTTTGGACCTCAGCAGACTGAACAGATCTGTCAAGAAAGAGAAGTTCCGGATGGTCACACTACAGTTGATACTTCCCTTCTTAGGGAAAGATAATTGGATGTGCTCGATAGATCTCCAGGATGTATACTACCACATAAAAATGGCCAGACCATCCAGGGATCATCTGTGCTTCTGGCTGGGAGCCAATCATTACCAGTTTTGAGCCCTGCCTTTTGGTCTCACTACAGCCCCCAGAGTGTTCACCAAATGTATGGCAGTGGTCACGGCTCACCTGAGGCATTTGGGATTCCAGGTGTTTCCGTACCTAGACAAATGGCTCTTCTCCGCTACCACCAGGCATCAGCTTATACAAACCAGGGACACCACGCTTACTCTTTGCAATTAACTCGGGATTACCATAAACTCAGAAAAATCTGCCTTGTCACCATCACAACATATCATTTTTATCGGAGCAGATTTGGACACCACCACCACCACTTTAAAACTTCCTTTCGAAAGGATATCAATACTTCATCAGCAAATTCTGCATGAAATTTCCAGAGAGAAGGTGCCAGCCTCAGAAGTGCTAAAATTGTTGGGTATTATGACAGCTGCAATAATAGCAATTCCATTGAGTCCCATGCACATGTGGATTCTTCAATGGCTTCTGGTCTTATCAGGAGCTCCTAATGTCACATCTCATTATTCCAACAAACATATGCAAAAAGGATCTTCGGTGGTGGTTGACCTCTCTCCAAGTCACGATAGGTTGTCCTTTTATCCTACCCTCACCATCGGCCTCGGTGGCCACAGACGCTTGTCTGATCAGGTGGGGGGCATTTTCAGGGAAGAACAGCCCAAGGCAAATGGACCGAACAAGAGACATATCTACATATCAATGTCCTGGAGATGAGAGCAGTACTCTTGGTGTTGCAGTACTTTCAGGACTCTCTCCCTCTGGGAACAATTGTGAGTCAGACGAACAACATGTCGGTGGTCTGGTACTGAAACAAGGAGGAACCGGGTCCTATCCCCTTTGTCGAGAGGCCCTAAGACTGTGGCAGTGGGCTACATCCACCCAGCGCTTTCTGATAGCAATGCACATCCTGGGGAAATCCAACGTGATTGCAGACAAACTGAGCAGGGTAATTTTGTTGCCTCATGAGGTCCCTCAAAGAAATAGCGGAAAGAACATTCTGCAAATGGGGCTAGCCTTGCTGCGATCTTTTTGCATCCCCCAT
Organism: Protopterus annectens; assembly: GCF_019279795.1. Lineage (NCBI taxonomy): Eukaryota > Metazoa > Chordata > Ceratodontiformes > Protopteridae > Protopterus > Protopterus annectens. The sequence goes on along the minus strand of NC_056741.1, from coordinate 1,311,376,778 downwards.
GAGCACAAAAAGGGGAATAAACTTGTGGTATTGAATGTACATGATTATTTTGAGATGTGCATGTTGCATTTAAATGATAATACTACATATGAGATCAGTAACCTTGACAGTTATAACTTAGCAATTTCTGAATATAATGATCTTATACAGAAAGGTTTTAGATTAGGATATTTTGATAAGAAAGATGTCAAGAATAAATTTCAGACTGAAGGACATAGTATGGCGTATTTTTACTGCCTACCTAAGATTCACAAAATCTAGTGAAACCTTCTGGTCGTCCAATAGTTTCAGGACGAACTATTTTTACACAATTTAGGTATATTTTTACATAATTATTTGTTATCTTATGTAAAAAGTTGCCTTCCTTTTGACAGATATATTTGACTTTTGAATAAAATTAATGATATTAAATGGAACAAAACATGTATTGGATATCGTGGATGTTAAAAGTTTGTACCACGAATATTAATCATGACTTTGGTATGGAAGCCTTAAGGAGATTTCTAGGTATTTCCCTGTTTCTGAATTTATTATTGAATTATTATTTTCTCATTAACTAACAATTATTTTGAATTTAATCAAACTTTATACCATCAAAACAAGAACAGCCATGGGGACTTCTTTTGCCCCCATGTATGCTAATCTGGCGATGGGTCTTTTTGAGTTTGAATACATTTATAAACATAAGTTTTTTCATAACAATGTTGTGAGGTATTATAGATATGTTGATGATTTCATTTTTTTAGTTGAAGGGGAAAAGGCCATGGCTTCACAATTTATATCAGACCTGAAATCAAATAGATTTGGTTTGGATTTTGACGGCCTTACTATAGATACCAGAATGCCGTTTCTGGATGTGGTTTTAGATATTTCAAGTGGTTATAGATTAACCACTTCAATAAACAGGAAATTTGGTGGTTTAACACAATATGTCCACGGTTCTAGTGGACATGTACCTCATACGTTACATTCATTACCTTACGGGGAAATGTTACGCATATCCCGTTTATGTAATGAAACTATGGAATTTAATAAGGAAATGAAGTTGCTATATGATTCTTTTTTATCAAGGGGGTATGATATAACTATCTTGGATGATAGCTATAATAAACTATATACATGCAAGCAGAATTTTCAGAAACACAATACGGTACAGGATAGAAAGTTGGTTTCCCTTACAAATCAATCTTTACTGAAATCACAAGAAGTTATATATTTTGTTACTACATACGGATGCTACACATCTAAGTTCATTAATATGGTTTCTATGTTCTGGAAATTGTTCAGTACACTGGAGAATGTCAAGTCTTGGTTGGATGTTAATCTTAGATTTTCATTTAAAAGGGGACGAAATATTAAAGATTTTCTTGTTAAAAGTAGGTTTAATTATCCAGTAGTAACCATTGATAGTAACATCAGACATAAAGGGACCTACCAATGCGGCAAATGCAAGGCATGCAGGTATATTACACTTAGTTTTAATTACATTAATAATATTTCTTTTAACTCTAATAACTACTTTTGTTGTCACACTGAGAGGGTCATTTATGCATTAAGATGTCCTTGTAACAAAGTGTATATAGGGGAGACTAAAAGACCTTTCAAGGTTCGTTTGTTAGAACATGTTAGGGATATCATTAATAATAAAATTGAAAGTCCTGTTGCAAGACATTTTTCTGAAAAGCATCATAATGATGATAAATTGTTACAAGCTACTATTTTAGAGCAATTACGTGATTGTGGAGATGACCAGTTTAAAATTAAACAAATGTTATTATATAAAGAAACTATTTATATATTAAAATTTAAAACTTTATGTCCTAAAGGTTTAAACGAGGATTTTAATTGGAGAATGTTGTCAGTTTAATTGAATTTTTAATTAATTGATTGTTTAATTGTTTTTAATTGATGTACTTGATGTGTATATAAAGAAATGGTTCATATGTATTCTGTACTCCTTGAAGGCGAAGGCCGAGACGTCAGAGACCTACATTTTCATTAAATCGTGTTTGGTGATATCCAGTCCGTTGTTGTTCTTTTCAGTGGAGTTTGTGATTTGGTGCTTTGGTTGCTGCTATGTCCTTTTATCCTACCCTCACCATCGGCCTCGGTGGCCACAGACGCTTGTCTGATCAGGTGGGGGGCATTTTCAGGGAAGAACAGCCCAAGGCAAATGGACCGAACAAGAGACATATCTACATATCAATGTCCTGGAGATAAGAGCGGTACTCTTGGTGTTGCAGTACTTTCAGGACTCTCTCCCTCTGGGAACAATTGTGAGTCAGACGAACAACATGTCGGTGGTCTGGTACTGAAACAAGGAGGAACCGGGTCCTATCCCCTTTGTCGAGAGGCCCTAAGACTGTGGCAGTGGGCTACATCCACCCAGCGCTTTCTGATAGCAATGCACATCCTGGGGAAATCCAACGTGATTGCAGACAAACTGAGCAGGGTAATTTTGTTGCCTCATGAGGTCCCTCAAAGAAATAGCGGAAAGAACATTCTGCAAATGGGGCTAGCCTTGCTGCGATCTTTTTGCATCCCCCATGAGCACAAAATGCAGAAGCTACTTTGCCCTGATTCCCCCAACGGGAGATTCCCCAAGGGATGCACTCCTACACGATTGACCTTGAGTCTCCTTTATGCATTTTCTCCAATTCCCCTGATACCTGAAGTATTACAGAAAGCCAAAGCCCTTGGAAGGACCATCATTCTAATAGCCCCTCATTGGCCTCGTCAGATTTGGTTCCCCTTCCTTCGACCTCATCTGTTGGAGGAGCTTGGATTCTGGACCCAGTTTTGGACCTTCTGATGCACTCATCAGGGGCTCTTTAACCCTCCCTTCAGTCCCTAAAATTGACAGCTTGGCTGCCCCATTTCCCAACATAGCCAGGTTCCATAACCTCTCAAATGGAACGCAACATATCTTAATATTTTCCCATAAATCCTCTACTAGGAAGTTGTACCTCAGCAAATGGAAGAGACTTTCCATATGGGCTTCTCAGAATAACATTGACCCTTACCAAGCCTCTATTTCCTCCATATTAGAATTTTTGACTGCTTTTCAACAAAGGAGCAACGGCATCTACAGTTCCTGTGCAGCTTCCGCCATCTCTAATTGTCATCTTGGTACTGAAGGCTTTAATATAATGTCACACAAGCTATCCAAAGCCTTACTCAAGGGGACTTTCCACCTTAAACCACCAGTTAAATCCCTTTATACCCCCCTGGAACCTAAACTTTATGCTCTCACGCATTATTCTCCCACCTTTTGAGCCAGCTTCTTTATGCAATTTGAAATTTTTGTCTTGGAAGACTATCTTTTTAGTAGCCATCACATCTGCTCGAAGAGTCTCAGAACTACAAGCCATGTCCATAAAACCTTCGTATTTGGTTTTTCATGCTGACAGAGTTTCACTGTGAACAAATCCTTCATTCTTACTTAGTTTGCACTGAAGCTAACCCTAACCAAATTATAGATTTTCCAGTTTTTTTCCCTAAACACACCAACAATTTGGAGTATATGCTGCACAAACTTGATGTTCACAGACAGCTCAGATTTTACCTAGATAGAACCAAAGAATTCAGAAGATCCGAACAACTTTTTGTTTCCTTTTCAGATCCCAGAAAAGGTATGCCTGTGGCAAAAACAACCGTATTAAAATGGTTATCTGATAGCATCAATTTCACTTACTCGGCTACCAATTTACCTCTACAACAAAAAATGAAGGCTCATTCTACCAGAGCTGTGTCCACATCTTCTGTTTTTTCAGCTAGGCTACAATTAGACAATATTTGTGCAGCAGCCACTTGGTCAAAGCCTCATACCTTTATCACTCATTACAAAGTCGATAGGGCCTCCAGGAACAGGGCCTCCTTTGGTTTTACTGTCCTGAGAAACATATTCCCGTGAGCCAACCAAGGAAGATGTAAGAATGAACGGAGAGAGAGAACAACTTCACAAAAAGAAGTTATGTACTCACCATAACGTTTCATGTGAGTTGTTCATCTCGCCTTCGGTCTTACTTCCCACCTGCCAACCCCCTCCACGTTTTTTCGAGGACCGAGATTCATGTTTTATCATGGTTGCTTTGTCTTTACTATGGTATTTATCTTAAAAAGTTACAGAATGGCATATAGTATTACTAGAGGCAGCAAACAAGATCTGAGGTAACTCAAGGTGCATCATGGGATAGGGACTTGGCCTCGAGCTGTCTGAAGACCTCGAGCTTTGTAGTTGGCCGACTCGGAGCTGGGGATCGGCTCCGAACCCATCTGTAAGAATGAAGGCGAGATGAACAACTCACATGGAACATTATGGTGAGTACATAACTTCTTTTTACTGCTGGGTTAGCCAGGATGACATCACTCTGTCACCCGCCTTCAGTTCCCAGGCTTACAGAAACTAACATAATTTTTAACATCTCTATGTGAGAAGTGCATCTCTCAGAAGTTTGCCTAGAACTGAAAGTCGTATAACAATTAACACTTTCACATTTGAAACCTAGTAATTATTTCTTTCAAGACAATAGAAAGAAACCTTTAGCTCTAGGCATCCTGTCCTCTTCCTGCACTGAAATACAATCGTAAAACACTTTACTTTTCAACTTATTTTCTTGAGGGTTTGCAAGTTAACTCTGTATGTTCCTACTTCTACCATGAAAACACACATTTGCACAGGCACATAGTCCATATAGATTTCTGTTCTTTTCCAGTAGGGTATACTGTGGTTACATTCTTGAAGCACAGCACATAACATACAGTTCAACACACACTTCTGCACCAGTAGTTTAATATGCACATAACATAGTCCTCTTACATTTCTAAGACAAGCCTATGGATCATATTAATATTCACAAATGACATACGATTACTTACAAAATTCCAGATAGCTGGACTGGCAGTGTCACACTTCTATATAAATCATATTAATATTTTCAAGTGACATATAATTATTTACAAAATTTCAGCTAGCTGGGCTGGCAGCATTTCGGTTTGTCTCACCTATCTTTGGGATACCAAAGATACATAAAAGTACCACCAACCCCCCTACGAGACCTGTTGTTGGTTCTAGTTGCTCAAAAACACACCCTCTAGCTAAGTACATTGACATTAAACTGAAGAAATATCTTGACCCTTCTACACATCTGTGTAGGTGATCATGGCATTTTTTATTAAAAATTAAAAGTCTCATTTTTTTCAGAGAACACTATTTTTCTTATGATTGATATTGTGGAACTATTTAATGTTATTCCCCACAATGTGGGACTTTCTTGGTTTGAATAATTTTTACATGAATCCACTGAATTGGACACTAACGAAATAAGTATTCTTACATTATTTATGGAACTTGTTTTAAAATACAGTTTTGTTTATTTAGAAGGCCAGTACTTCCAACAAGTTAAGGGTGTGGCTATGGAGGCCTCCTGTGCCCAACCTTTGCTAACATTGTCCTTATCCAGTGGGAGAAACACGTTTTGTTGAACCAATTTCGTCCTAACTCCTGGAAAATATATATTGGATATTTGGAAGATATATTTATAGTTTGGGACAGGGACCCGAGGATATCGGGATCTTTGTAGATTATTTGAACTCTATCATCCCCTTTTTTAAGTTTACTTATTCTTTCGATTTTCTTTCTATGAATTACTTGGATGGTAGAATTTGTAAAGACATGGCTAAGCATTCTATCACAGCTACTGTTTTTAGAAAGCCCACCTATTGAACAGTTTACTGCACTACAACAGTAGTCACCCTGAATTTCAAAAAAAGGGGGATAGTAAAAGGGCAATACATCAGACTAGCGAGAATGATATCTGATGAGGTATCTACAGACAAATCTTTTCACATTAGAATGCATACCACACAAATTCTGACTATCACCCTTCAAACCCCTGGATATTGCAAAAAAAAAAGAGAGAGAGCGAGAAAGTAGCCAATTTAGGATCTGATTCCTTACACAATACAGATTTTCATTAAAACACTATTAAGTTTTACAACTCATGTTTGTATTCACTTTGATAAACCACAGACACCATTTAATGTTTCACGCATCTTGTTTTCAACAACCCCCCCATTGTCAATCATTAAGTCAGTGTTCTTTTTACATTTCTCAAGTCTTCCAGCTGCAATTTTTGATGCAAATCTTCAAATAGACAAAGATATAATGGTCTCCTCTGTAGTTATATCTCTGTCTCTCTTTGTCACATTTTGATTTCGTTGCTAGAACCACTCAGTGGATCTTCATGAGCAAATGGTTCTCTCCCTCCTGTATTTGCTACAGAATTCAAGGCGGCTGTCCAGCTGTGGTGGGAGTGCATTTCAGGTGAGAGATAGTTTCTAACGTTCCTAGGCTCCCAGGTTGGCACCTGGTATATCTGCTCCCCATCTGTCATTGACCCTGTCTACCCACAAGTCAGCAGGTTGAGTACCTTTATCTCTTACTGCCCCTTCTAACATCATTAGGTATGGCTTCCCTTGTCCATGACATTATTTAGCCTTCCATAAGCACTCCATTAAGAAACCTGTAGAAGCAAATGTAAAACATTATCCATGAAGGCTTCCAGTCAGTACATTGGCCTATCTGAGCTACTGTTGTTGCCAGTTCATTTTGAGGAATAAACAAGCTATTTTTCTTTTTCCTGAAAGGAGCATTGCAGTGTAGACAACCCACAGAAGACCCTTTTTTCTCCAACAGATATCTTGATCATTCTTTAGAGACTGACACAGAAACTATATGAACTGGCTAAACATTATGGCATGTAACTTTTCTTTCATGGAAAACATTCACCTCGGTAGCTATTACACTGATAAGATTTACAAAGCCCCTTTACATTCTTTTCATAGGATAGGGTGTCCTTAAGGACCAATTCTCCCTTTACAACCTAACAACAAAGTCCAGTATTACTCACCATTGCAATAATAATTACAGTTGCCAATTACCATTTTCAATTGCTGTAATTACAGCTAACACATCACTTACCTGATTGTCTATTTGCAATTATGTTTATAACTCATGGGAGTAAACAGCATTCAAAGTCTGACCAGCTCTCTGTATCCTTTCCCTTCTAACTTCTTGGGTTTAGCACTCTCCCATATTATCCTGGACAAATAAATTACTGATCAAATCTTGCTAATTTATTCCTAAAATGGTTTAGATGCCTCACCATCCTAGAGCCATCTTCCACATTTGTCACTATTATATGTACCTTATCCCAGAGTTTTCTGTCAATGCTATCGGAGTTAGGGTCACTTGGTTAGATTCGTACCCTTGTGATAATTTAGAGTGAAGCATTGTTCCAAGAAACAGTGCTTCCTTCAGTTCATCAGTGCTCTGGCATATTCATGACCTTCCAAGATTTATGTTGCTGGGGATTCTGACCCATAGGTGAGGAAGAATGAAAAGGACAAGATCAGATAAAGAAGTTTTGTACTCACCATAAGGTTCCATCTGTGTTGTCCATTTTTAATTTTTCCTCACCACTCCTCCCAACCATCCTCCTGCCTTGCCATTCCTAGTAGGTTATTGAATGATAAAGGAACGTTACTGTTCCTCATTTGACTGTTAACCTTTTATCTGTTCAGTTCTTTAAAATCATAGGCAGTAGGCAGCAAACTCGATCTGAGGGGTTAGGGTTAGTGTAGTCCATTATAGGAAGAGGGAGGAGCTTGAGATTAGGATCCAAAGTCTGGAAGATAGGTGAGGAAGAATGAAAAATGGACACAGATGGAATGTTATGTTGAGTGCATAACTTCTTTTTTTGGGGAAAAGGTGTGCCCATTGATTCCATGGTCATAGCAGTGGCCAACAAAAAGGTACTTGCTGAGGAGAGCTCCACTGTCCATTCCCCAAACAAGAAGTCTCGGGCAATTGACAAAGCAAAGGTCATTGAAGCATAGACACACTTCCTGCATCTAAGGTCACTGAATTATTTGGCACATTTCACAAGACTACAGAGGAATTTGATTAAGGAGCTGTCAAATATCCACACAGGATCTGTTTCTGAAGACATTCAGTCATTTGTGACTTCTCAGTTTCCTACCCTGCAATCTATTTATAATTTGTCCATGAGGCTGATTTTTCACATAGCTGGAGGAACTTCAAAGCAGCAGATTCAGGTATTTCCATCAGGAGGCATGCCTGGATGCGCTGATATGATTTTTGCAGAGCCCTTCAAGTCCTCGTTCATCAGTGCTCCCTTTGACGGCATGTCTTTGTTTGGTCCCAAGGTGAAGGCCACACTATCCAGGTGTGAAAAGGATGGAAAGACCCTGTCTGCCGTGAGCATACATTTTTCGACCCCTCAAAGATCCTTTTTCTAGGAATCAACAAGGTGGTCAGAAGATGTGGTTCAAGAAGTTTCAGAGTCCACCCCAGGACACAGGTGGAGGAAGTTCCTCCAGTGGCAGAGGGGGGAACTCTAATGGACGATGACGCTCCTGAGGCAGAGGTGACCCACAAAACCAGGGGTCCAGAGAGTCTTTCTCTGACAGATCCTGCCAGTGCTTCTAAAAGGAGGCCTGATTGTCCACCTCTGGATGCAATCAGGGTCAAGTATCCCTGCACCAGAGAGCCTGGCTAGATATAACAAAAGATACTTGGGTGCAGAGGATTATTTCCAGGGGTTATATAATTCCCTTTTCCCTTCCTCCTCCAAACTCGAGAAAAATCTCAGAAATTCCACCCAGTCAGAGGGAACAAGCAGCAGTCCAAATTCAAAAGCTGCTAGAAAGAGTCATCCAAGAGGTCTCACCAGATCAGATAGAATCCGGAACTTACTCAAGATTCTTTTCAGTGCCAGAGAAAATAGGAGACTGGAGGGCAATTTTGGATCTCAGCTACTTAAATAAGCTGGTTCAACGAACCAAGTTTCAGATGGTCATGGTTCAGTCCATTCATTTCTGGACAAGGATGACTGGATGTGCTCAATAGACCTTCAGCATGCATGCTGTCATATAGAACCAGTCATTACCAGTTCAGAGTTCTGCCCTTTGGACTCAGCGCAGCCCCCCAGGGTGTTTACCAAGTGCATGGCAGTTGTAGCAGCTCACTTGAGACTGCAAGGATTCTGGGTGTTTCCATATCTCCAGAATGACTGGCTCATTTCCGCTCCGACCTGGCATCAGTTGTTAAGGGCAAAAGACCAGGTCCTCCCGATTTGCTGTCTTCTGGGAATAATCATAAACTACAAAAGGTCTCTACTGGAACAAACTCATACTCTAGAATTCATAGGAGCAGTTCTCAACACAAACTCAACTATAGCCTCACTACTGCCTTCAAGTGTTCAGACCATAAGATCACAGGTCACAATGATAGTCCGCAGGACCAAGATTTCAGTCCGCCTGATCCTTCAAGCTCTAGGGTCAATAGCAGCACTGATAACCCTAGTACCTTTAGCCAGATTTTATATAAGGATTGTCTGGTGGATGCTAGCAACATGGTGGTCGATTCTTTCCCAACCCATGTCAACTCGGGTACAAATCACGCAGACATGCAAGAAAGATATCAGGTGGTGGATTTAGTCAGATCACATGCTACAAGGCTATCCTTCATTCATTTTCTATGACCCCAAGGCCATAGTTACCACGGACACTTCCCAGCTGGAGGGGGGGGGGGCATTTTCTGTGGAGAATAGTCCAAGGCACTTGGTTCCTCAAATAGAGACCAACTTGCATATCAGTATCCTAGAAATGAGAGCAGTGCTTTCAGCTTTGCAAGGCTTCCAGGATACTCTCCCTTTGGTGATTGCAGTTCAAATGGACAACATGTCATTCAACAAACAAGGAGGGACCAGATCTTACCCCTTGTGTCGAGAAGCTCTCAGTGTGACAGTGAGCTATCTCATCCAACCACTTTCTCATAGCAATGCATATTCCAGGGAAGTCCAGTGTGATAGCAGACAAACTGAGCAGGTGCATTCTTCTACCTCACAAATGGTCCCTCAACAACAGCATCACAGAACTGATTTTCCATCAGCGGGGCCAGCTGTGCTGCTATCTTTTTGCTTGCCCCCTAAACAACAAATGCAGCAGCTACTTTGCCCTAATCCGCCTACAGAGAGAATCAGAGGGATGCTCTGTTTCACAATTGGCCCGCTGTCTACTCTACACCTTTCCACCCATATCGTAATTCCAAAATTCCTTCAAAAAGCTGCTGTGTTGAAAAGCAAATTCATATTCATTGCACCTTACTGGCCTCGACAAATTTGTTTCCCCTTCCTTTGGCCTCACTTGCTTCTCCAACCTTGGATTCTGCATTCGATTCCAGACCTCCTGTCTCACCCGACAGGCATAATTCATCCAAACATAACCAGCTACTGGTTGACTTCTCCATTTCCATTAATAGCCAGACAACTTATGCTCTCTTTACCTGTTTGCCAGTTTTTTTTATCTTCCCATATGCCGTCTACCAGAAAGCTGTATTCCAGCAAATGTAAGAGGTTTATTCACTCAGCTCATCTAAATAGTGAACTGTTTTCATCCCCCCATACATACCATTCTTGAATTTTTGTCCCATCTTTTTAAAGAAGGAGCTAGTTCATCAACCATTAAAGTTCAGTTAGCAGCCATATCAAAATTTTCACATTGGTTTTGATGGTTCCTCTGATGCCTCTTATAAATTAAGCAAAGTCTTCTTGAAAGGCACTCTTCTTCTAAGACTTTCCTTTAGAGATTCTACTCCTCCATGAGACCTGAATCTGGTACTGCAGGTTCTTACTAAATCCCCCTTCAAACCAACAGCTACATGTAACCTAAATACCTTTCTTGGAAGACAATCTTTCTGGTAGCTGTTACCTCTGCCAGACAAATTTCTGATATTCAAACCTTGTACTCTAAACCACCATACTTGATTTTTCACAAAGATAGTTACACTATGGACTTATGCTTCCTTTCTTCCTAAGGTGGTATCAGAAGCTAATATCAATTTTGCTGATATTCTTTCCTAAATTTGCTAACAATGGTGAATACATATTACATTTATTGGATGTCTACAGACAATTGTGTTTCTACATAAAACAAAAGACATCAGAAAATCTGACCAATTTGTTTCTCTTGCAGAAGTAAAATTGGGAAAGCCAGTTGCCAAAGTTACTTTGCCTAGGTGGCTAACCAGTTGTGTTTCATTTGTTTATAACAAATTGGGCATTACTCTACCAAAACAGTTACAAGCCCATTCCACTAGATCTGTGGCTACATCCTCAGTGTTTTAATCCAGGATGTCCATGGATGATATATGTGCAGCAGCAACTTGTGCTACTCCCCATACCTTTATTATTCATACAAATTGGATCTGGTCTCCAGAGGTAGAGCATCATTTTGTCTCAGTGGTGTTCAGGAATATCCTTCCTTGAGTCCACCCTGGATTTTAGGTAGCTAGAGACTCTGTCCTATCAGCTGGGGATAGAATGAAAATTGATAACATAGATAAAGAAGTTATGTACTCACTATAATGTTCCCTCTGTGTTGTCCATTTTAATTTTTCCTCAACTCCCCTCCCACCAACCTGTGTCCTTTAAAACTTTTGGAAGAATGAGTGGTTACAGGACATTTCTGTCCTTTATATTAAGTTCTAGATATAGCCTTCTCCTTTTTCTTGAAAGCATTGTGGGTAAGGGACAAGCTCAAGAGTTCTTGGCTTTAGTAATGGCCAAGTTGGATCCGAAGGATCAGATCCAAACCCATCAGTTGAGGAAGAATGAAAATGAACAACACAGCTGGAATGTTATAGTAAGTAAATAACTTCTTTTTTTCTGTTTCACTCCATTGTGGGTCTCTTCTGTCATTCATTCTGACAGTTTCACCTTTCTCACCCTGCCTCTTTCGCTTTCATCCTCACTACTGTGCCTTCTACTAATATATATCCCTAATCCTCTTCTAATACCCTCTCCTTACCACCTCATCATCTTACCTATCTACTTTTATTTCAACCTGTCCACTATCAGAACCTTTTCTCTTCATGTTTTTCTTGATTATTTTTGCTAATACCCTTCCTCCTCTATTTTCTTATGATCTAGTGACATTCTACCTCATTAATGTCAATATACATATACTGAATCTATCTGAATTATCATTGCTCTTGTATCTCCAGCTATTATATGTTAATATGTTGTTGACTTCTGTAAAATAATATAACGTCTAAAGTATATGATAAATGTCTTTGCTATCATTCTCAGTACTGTCTGCAAAGTAATGCTTAAAATGTTTAATTTTTATTGTTTATTTTAAATATGTACTAGAAACAAAAGAAAGCCTCTCGGTGGATGTACTGCCAAAATTAATCCCACTCAGTGAATAACAAAACAATTTATTTAGTTTATTGAGCGCTTTCATCCTTCTCACATAAGGACGTCTTCAGAATAAAATAACACACAATTCAATTGCTTAAATAGTCTGTGAAATCACATGACCCCTTACTTAATAAAATACCATACAATATTACAATCACCAGAAACCAAAATAAATAAATGTAAAACCCTAAAAATAGAACGTAAAAACCAATAAGCCAAAAAATCCCACTATTCCTAAAAATGAATACATAAGAAAAACATTTCTATAAATAAATATTAAATATTAATTGAAATTAAACAATTAAAAGGGAACATGAATCAAAAGGCCAGAAGGACCAATCCCCTTAACCCTATGTATCCCAAAAAGGGGGAACTAAGTGGCTCAGTATTTCTAACCTAATATATATTAAGGGCCCGATTATTTCAGGAGGGGTATCAGGTTAGTACTTTCTTGAAGACCCCTGGGGGAGAGTAGCATTCAGTCTAAGAAATGTTTTTCTTGTGTATTAATTTTTAGGAATAGTGGGATTTTTTTGCCTTATTGTTTTTTTAGGTTCTATTTTTAGGGTTTTACATTTTTTATTTATTTTGGTTTCTGGTGATTGTAATATTGTATGGCATTTCATTAATTAAGGGGGTCATGTGATTTCACAGGCTATTTAAGCAATTGAATTGTGTGTTATTTTATTCTGAAGAAGTCCTTATGTGAGGAGGATGAAAGCACTCAATAAACTAAATAAATTGTTTCGTTATTCACTGAGTGGGCTTAATTTTTGCAAAACGATCACCCAGAGGCTTTTTTTTGTTTCTAGTGCATTATTGCCCGAGGTTTCACTGTGTTTTTGTTAACTTATTTTAAATATGTATTTTATGCATATCTTTTCTACCCGGGCCTCTACTGAAAATGGGACTTGTGCCCAGTCGGACTTTTCCGATAAACAAAAGACAATAAATTATAAATAAATAAAACACAATGTTAAGTTGTCATTCTCGCCTTCATTCTTGCTGGATGGGTTCGGAGCCGATCCTCGGCTCCGACTCTGCCTATACTATAGCTTGAGAGCTATTTTTACTGGCTCGAGGCAGCCCTATAACCCACAATACCATGCGCTAACTCCCCAGATCTCGTTTGCCGCTTCGCTGCGAGGCTGTCTTTTTTTTTTACCGGCTCATGTCAGTAAGAGATTTATTCTATTTAACTAAAATTTCAGGTAGTTTCTCCAGTTAGTTACCCTTGTTTAGGTCACTACTAATTGTACAACCCTTTTTGTAGCCCTTTTTCCTTCTCTAGTTAATTTTTATGTTTGGGCCTACAGGCTTTACCTTAGTTTTCCCCACCCCTTATAGTGTCTGTGTGTGTGGGTTTTAGTCAGTTCCCTTAACTTTCCTAATTTTAAGTTGAGTGTGTGTGTGGACTGACTGTGTTTACTGTGGTAGGACTATGTCCAAAGACACTAAGGTCTCGGGATTCAAGAAGTGTGACTCGTGCTGTCAAAAATGTCTCTGACAGACTGTCACACTTCTTGTGTGTATTGCTTGGGGCCTTTACACCTGCAGGACTCTTGTTCCATCTGTCACGGGTTTAGTTCGAGTCCTGCAGGAGAAGTGTAATAAGCTTGTCCTAATGGGCTTGTTAAAGCCTGATGACTCCCTGTCCAAGTCTGGCTCGGGGAAGTCTTCAAAAAACGCCAAACCTTCGGCTCCAGCTTCTGAGTCGAGGGCTGGCGTTATCGAGATGGCTCCAACATTGGTTCCATCCGGATCCGAGGTGGGTAAACTGGTATCCGCTCTGAAACCAGCATCGGAGCCGACCCCAGCGTGCAAGCGCTCTAGATCCCCCTCGATAGACTCTGTCCGATCAGCTCTGAGATCCCCTCTCCTATCGGAGCAGAGTCATAGGACTCACTCATCTAGGTCATCCAGGCTCTCCGATCACGACATCGAGAGGGTGGTCAGTAGGCTCATAAAATCTCAGGCACTAGCCCAAATGCTCCAGAGCCCATCTCACCAGACTGTGGCTCCTTCGGTATCGCCATCCATTCCTCCTCCTCCGACTCACCTCTCGAGTTTGGAGCCGGAGTTTGTCGGAACCTTAACCTTACCCACGTCGGAGCCGATACTCGGACCTTTGGCTCCGGTGTCGTTGGCTCCGACCTCTTCATTGGTTCCGTCCGTGGAGAGGTCCGGGTGCCAGGACTCCATTGTCGGCTCCGAGGCGGCGACTGGCATCGGACCCTTGTCCAACCCCGCTCTCCCTCTCGGAGCTTCGGCTCTGCTTAGTTTGGCCCCGACATCATTCCCGGAGCCTTCTCTGTCAGTGCCGGGGGCGGTTCCAGTCTCTTCGGAGCCGGGACTAACTTTGGTATCTGATAGGGGAGCCTTCGAGGTGATGAGGAGCGTGCTGGACCCAGTGTTCACGCCAAGGTTATGTTCTGCAGCTCCTCACTGTACAGTGCCCGTTACGGTCTCTGGCCACCCACCTATATCTGACAGCAGAGATCCGAAGCGTAGGGTACCTACCTTGGGTGTCTCCTCCTCTTCCGAGGGCTCCCCTGAAGTTTCAGGGGAACCCCCTAGGAAAAGAAAGTGCAAGAGGTAGCACAGACTCCCCCGAGTCTGTCACGTCAGACACCAACTTGGATGAGTCGGAGGGTTCCCCCAGATCCCCCTCGGAGGATGTCTCTTTCTCAGACATCCTAGAGATCCTAAAACAGAGGGGAAATTGGTCCACTCTCAAACCTTCCGAGGACGAGTCTGTTTACCTTGACGCTTTTGGATCTCGCCCTTCCACCTCCTGAGTGTCTCTCCCTTTCGACCCACTAATGGAGGTAGTGGCTAGAAAGGCATGGGCAGCTCCTGAATCAATGGAACCTACCCCTAGGAGGCCTTCTAAATTTATTTCTGCACCAGAGGACAAGTCCTTTCTCACCAAAGGCGTTTCAGTTGATGCTATGGTGGTAGCAGCAGCCACAAAGAAGGAATTGGCTGATACTTCTGTACCTGTTCATCCTCCTAACAAAGAGTCCAGGACCATGGACAGGTATGGCAAGCAGACATTTGCTTCAGCGACCTTTACTATGCGATCTCTGAACTATTTATGTCATTTCACCCACCTTCAGAGAGACCTGCTCAAAGAGCTGGGTGAAACTGTACAGGATCCTTCTGCTGTGGGGTATCAGGACAAGATAAACTCCCAGCTGGCCACCCTGAACTCCATTGTTAACTCCTCCATGCGGCTTATCTCTTATGCAGCCGATGGAGCGAGTAGGGCCACTGGCACAGGTGTTGCGTTGAGACGTCACGCTTGGATGCGACTCTGTAACTTTGCCGATCCCTTCAAGGCGTCCTTCACCAACACCCCCTTTGATGGTTCAGAATTGTTTGGACCTCAGGTGAAGAATACCCTCACCAGATGCGAGCAAGATGGTAAGACTCTCTCTGCCATGGGAGTCCATTTTTCCACACCTTCTAGACCTTATCCTAAGGGACAGAGCGGTGGAAAGATGTGGTTCCGCAAACCACAGGGAGTTGCGCCTACCGCACGTGGTGAATTTCCCCCTACAGGCAGAGGGGGGAATAACAACAGATGCCACCCTAGGGGCAGAGGGGGTCCACAGAACCAGGGCTCCAGGGAATCTTTCCCTGACCAGCCCTTTCAGCATCCCTGAGAAGCTGCCCGACTGTCCGCCTTCAGAGGCAGTCAGGGGAAGATTATCTCTGAACCCGGAAGCCTGGCAATCCCTCTCCCAAGACACATGGGTACAGAAGATCATATTTGGGGGTTACAAAATTCCCTTCACTTCCCCTCCGGTACAACCGCCAAGACCCCTACCAGACGTACCACCTGCACAAAGGGGTCAGGCTCAGCTAGAAATAAAAAAGCTGTTAACAAAAAGAGTCATCCAGGCAGTCCCAGCAGATCAGCTAGGATCCGGAATCTACTCCAGATTCTTTTTGGTACCAAAAAAGACTGGAGACACATTTTGGACCTCAGCAGATTGAACAACTCTGTACAAAAGACAAAATTTCGGATGGTAACACTGCAGTCCATTCTACCCTTTTTGGGCAGAGACAACTGGATGTGCTCTTTAGACCTCCAGGAAGCGTACTATCATATAAAGATACACAGACGCTCCAGGAGGTTTCTCCACTTCCGGCTGGGAGCCAGTCATTATCAATTCAGAACCCTGCCCTTTGGTCTCACCACAGCCCCCCGGGTGTTCACCAAATGCTTGGCAGTGGTCATGGCTCACCTGAGACAAAAAGGATTCCAGGTGTTTCCATATCTAGACGACTAGCTCATTTCCGCTACCACCAAGCAGCATCTTATAATGGCCAGGGATTTCACTATTCAACTTTGCAACAGTCTAGGTATTTCTATAAATTTTGCAAAGTCCTCCTTGTCGCCTTGTCAATGTATAAACTTTATAGGTGCCGTATTAAACACCACAGAAATATCTGCAACATTACCACCTCAGAGAGTGTCAGACATAAGGCGGAATGTTCAGTCCCTGTTTCAGCCCAACAGAGTTCAAGTCAAGCTAGTATTGAAAGCATTAGGCCTCATGGCAGCGGCGATTCTTCTACTCCCATTAGCCCGCTTCCATATGAGGCTCCTTCAATGGATGCTGTTTTCTCAGTGGTCCTTTCAACAGCTACCAATGACTCACAATATTTTGATAACCCCTTCTTGCAAGAATCCTCTCCTGGTGGATGGTTTCCCCTCAGCTTTTTCAGGGCAGACCCTTTGTCGTCGTCCCCCTCCCCAGTTGCCACGGTGACAATGGATGCCTCTCTGATCAGGTGGAGGGGGCATTATCAGGGCAGGACGGTCCAGGGCACATGGCAACAATCAGAACGCCACCTGCACATAAATGTCCTGGAGATGAAGGTGGTGCTTTTGACGTTGCAAGCCCTTCAGAGCTCTCTTCCCACAGGGACTATAGCAATTCAAATGGACAATATGTCTGTAGTGTGGTACATAAACAAGCAGGGCGGAACAAAGTCCTACCCCCTATGTCGAGAAGCACTCGGACTTTGGCAATGGGCGATTTCCTCTCAACGATTTCTGATAGCAACGCACATCCCCGGGAAGTCCAACGTCATAGCGGACAGATTGAGCAGAACTATCATCATGCCTCATGAGTGGTCTCTAAAACAAGCGGTAGCAGACAGAATATTTCAGAAGTGGGGCCAGCCTTGCTGCGATCTTTTCACAACTACTCAAAACAGCAAGTGTCTCGACTTCTTCACACTCTTTCCTCTACCAGGCCATCCCCCCAGAGAGGTTCTTGTTCACGTTTGGCCCCGGGGTCTTCTATATGCCTTTCCTCCCTTGTCATTGATCCCACAATTAATTCAGAAAGCAACCGCATTGACATCCAAAATGATCCTCATTGCCCCGTTTTGGCCTTGACAAGTATGGTTTCCGTTTCTGCACAGTTACCTACTGGAACAGACTTGGCATCTGGAACCCCTTCCGCATCTGTTGACCCATCTCACGGACAAGCTACATCAGTCTCTTCATTCCCTCAACCTCACAGCTTGGTTGCTCCACTTCCAGCCTTAGCCAGGCTTCCCCTTATTTCTCCTCCTGTTCGTGATATCATTCTAGCTTCCCATAAGTCCAATACTAGGAAGACGTATGCGAGTAAATGGAAGCGTTTTTCGCATTGGGCACTAACTAAGTCCCTAGATCCTTTTCATGCACCCATTCATAAGGTTCTAGATTTTCTGGCAGAGCTTTTTCATTCAGGGTCATCGTCGGCCACTATCAGGGTACAATTGGCGGCCATTGCTAATTTTCATGTTGGACTCTCAGAAGCAAATATTATGTCCCACAAACTCTGTAAAGCCTTTCTCAAGGGCATCTTTTTGCTCAGACCTCCAGTCAAAGATCCACCCCCACAATGGGATTTGAATTTAGTTCTAACCTCATTGATTCTGCCCCCTTTTGAACCTGCAGCTTCTTGCTCCCTCAAGCTTCTTCTTGGAAAACTGTTTTTAGTAGCTATAACATCTGCCAGAAGGGTATCGGAACTTCAAGCCTTGTCTGTCCGTCCTCCTTATTTGGTTTTTCATAAAGACAGGGTAACTCTCAGAACAAACCCTTCCTTCCTACCAAAAGTGTTATCGGAAGCAAATCTAAACCACTCCATTGATTTACCTGTCTTTTTCCCAGACTATACCAACAGGGCTGAACAAAAATTACATTCATTAGATGTTCATTGCCAATTACGGTATTATCTAGACAGAACAAAACAATTCAGAAAGTCAGACCAGCTCTTTCTTTCTTATGCTGCAGGAAAGAAAGGGCTTCCGGTATCGAAGGTTACTCTTTCCAGATGGCTGACATCTATTATTACCTTGGTCTATGAGTTGAGACACAGGCAACTTCCCTCTAGGCCTAAGGCTCATTCAACCAGGGCACTATCAACTTCAACGGCGTTTCAAGCAAGGTTACCACTAGATGCCATTTGTGCAGCAGCTACATGGGCGTCCAAACATACCTTTATTGCCCATTACAAGCTTGATTTAGCCTCCAGAAATAGAGCTGATTTTGGTTCCACTGTACTCAGGAGTCTGTTTCATTGAGCCACCCAGGACTAAGATGCTAGGGACGCTGTCCCATCCAGCAAGAATGAAGGCGAGAATGACAACTTAACATTAAGAAGTTATGTTTTACCATAATGTTCCATGTTGTCTTCTTCTCGCCTTCTTTCTTGCATCCCTCCCTCCTGCCCCCTAGCCTGGATAGACTCGAGGTTCTGAGTCCTTCCATTTCTGGAGATACAATATGTTGCGTTTTGTTCCTTGTATCCTTAGTGTTACTAGCAGGTAATCTATTCTCGTAAAAGAGGATTATAATATTAATATTATAATATTATTATTATTTATACTATGTCTTAGCTTCCAAACAAGATCTGGGGAGTTAGCGCATGGTATTGTGGGATATAGGGCTGCCTCGAGCCAGTAAAAATAGCTCTCGAGCTATAGTATAGGCCGAGTCGGAGCCGAGGATCGGCTCCGAACCCATCCAGCAAGAAAGAAGGTGAGAAGAAGACAACTAACGTGGAACGTTATGGTAAGACATAACTTCTTATTCTGAATATTCGGCACCAAAATTATTGCCACAGACATCGCCTTCATTGCTGACTACTTTGGCACCAAGTAAGCAATTTGAGGAGCCATCCATTATGGGTCTTGTGAGAACCTCATATTCACCCTCTAGTGACCCCTTTGCAGGAAGACTGCTTTCCTCCTTTCTGGAAAGGCCAAATTCACCCTCCACCCTTTCTGTCCATTCCACCAAGAGCTTAACTGAGGATGATGTGGACAGGGTGGTGAATGATTCTCTGGATGGGAGGATTGTCAGATAACTCTTCGGCTCTAGCCCCCTCTGGTATGGAAGCTGAACCTTCCATTACCGTTCTGTTTTTTCCTCCTGTGACTTATCCGAAATATTAGAGTTCTTGGCTCTGAGTCACCATGCGCTGACTGCACCATTTCCTGAGATATCCCTACCTCCAGAACCGGTTCTTGCTTGGAAGTCTTCGGTCCAGTAAGACTCGGAGACCTCTCAGGGCTGAGTCTGTCCTGGCAGCTCTGGGGATGAGAGTCAACTCCTATTTTACAGAGCCTTCTCTGCTTCTTGGAGCATCTGCATGGATCAGTTTGGCTCCAGCTTTTGTCTTGGATGCTGTCTCTTTGGAGCGAGGAGTGGCCACGGTTCTGAGACAGCCTTTTTCAGTTCCGGTCTCCCTTTCCTCTTCAGGGGAGCGGCAGCTTTGATGTGATGAAGAGACCCTTGACTGCTGCAGTCAAACATTTGGTCCCTTCCACTTTAGAGCAAGTGTCTTTCCTCTTCATGCCCAGATATTCAACCTGCACTCCCACTGAGTCAGCGAGTGCTGAGACCACAGGAGTCCCAGATAACAGTTCTCTCCTCATGTGATACCTCCTCAGATCACCCCACTGAGGAGGTCCCTATGAAGAGAAGGTGCAAGAGGAAGCACTTGGACTCCCCAGAAGAATATATCACCAAATGCACAGACTTTAATCAAGGGGAGGGATCCCAAAGGTCACTCCCTGATGATGTCTCCTTTGGAGACATCCTAGAATTATTGAAACAGAGGGGTGACTGGAAGTCCCAAAATCCCTCTTCTGAGGAGTAAGTGTACCTGCAGGCTTTCGGCACTCAATACATCTTGGGTGACTCCACCTGCTAACGAGCTCATTCAATTGATCTGTCAGCAGGTGTGGAAGCCCCTGACACCATCAAACCTATTCCCAGGAGACCTGACAAAATTCTGTGCACCCCTGAAGACAAACAGTTCTGGGCCAGAGGGTTAGCTGTTGATGTCATGGTTGTGGTGACCATCACAAAGAAGGAACTGGTCGAAGAGAGTTCCTCTATCCATCCACCCAACAGAGAGTCTCTGGTGATGGATCGGTTCGGGAAGTGGGTTTATGCATCATCGGCCTTTGTCTTAAGGTCCTTGAATTGGCACACTTTACCAGACTTCAGCAGGAATCTAATCAAGGAGTTATTGGATACCCTTGCAAGAACAGTTGAGTACGTCCAAGAAAAGGTGACTTCCCAGTTGGCTACCCTGGAGTCTGTGTCAAACATGTCCATGAGGCTCATTGCTTATGCAGCTGAAGGGACCACCAGAGCAGTGGGTCCAGGCGTTGCCATTAGGAGACATGCCTGAATGTGCCCATGTGACTTTTGAAGCCATTTAGGCATTCATTTGTCAGTGCACCCTTTGATGGATCATCCCTATTTGGCCCAAAAGTTAGAGAAACTTTATCAAGGTTTGAGAAAGATGGAAAGATCCTTTCTGCTGTGGGTGTATGTTTTTCCACTCCTCGATGACCATTCTCTAGAAATCAGAGAAGAAGTGGCAAAATGTGGTTCAAAAGGTCCCATGGGCCTTTTCAAGAAACACATGGAGGTGGTTCCCCCAGGGGCAGAGGGGGGACTTTAATGGAATACGCTACTTGTGTGACAGAGGTTGCCCACAAAACCAGGATTTCAGGGATTCTTTCTCTGATAAATCCTACCAGCGCTCCTGAAAGGAGGTCCAATTGTCTTCCTCTGGAGGCAGTCGGGGGACACTTATCCCTGCACCAAAATGCCTGGCTACAAATAACATTGGCTGCAGAGGAGTATATCCAGAGACTATACAATTCCCATTTCCCCTTCCTTTTCCTGTATGCAACAAAATCCTTGATGTTCCACCCAGTAAGAGGGAACAAGCAGTTCTAGAAATCCAAAATCTGCTAGAAAAAGGAGCCATCCAAGGAGTCCCACCAGACCAGATAGAGTCCGGAATTTACTCAAGATTCTTTTTAGTGCCAAAAAAGACAGGGGACTGGAGACCAATTCTGGATCTAAGTGTACTGAACAAATCAGTTTGTCAAACCAAATTCCGGATGGTCACAGTACAGTCCTTTCTTCCATTTTTGGAAAAAGACGATTGGCTCCCAGCCAGAAGCGGATGAATCTTCTAGATTGTTTGTCCATTTTTAAATGGTAATATGCATTCTGAAGATCTATTGAGCATAACCAATCGCTTTCAAGTCATAGTTCTGCCCTTTGGTCTCACCACAGCTCCCCAGGGTATTCACCAAGTGTATGACAGTAGTAGCAGCTCACTTGAGACTGCAGGGATTATGACTGTTTCTTTATCTAGATGATTGGCTCATTACCACTCCAACCAGGCATCAGTTGCTAGAAGCAAGAGACCATATACTTCACATTTGCTCTTATCTGGGAATAACTGTAAATTTCAAAAAATCGAAATTGACCATTACTCAGAATTTAGAGTTCATAGGAGCCTTCTAAATACTCGAACTTTCATAGCTTTTCTTCCTCCTGTGAGATTACAGAAAATCAGAGCTCAGGTACAGAAACTAATCAGCAACAAGAAAGTAGCCGCTCTTCCAATCCTTCAAGGACTGGGCTCCATGGCAGCAGCTATATCTAGTTCACTTAGCAAGATATCATATGAGGATACTGCAGTGGTTGCTAGCGTCTCAATGGTCAATGTTACACCAACCCATGTCAAACCTGATTTTGATCACCAATCTTTGCAAAAAAGATTTAGCTTTGTGTATGCATTCCAAGGACATTCTTCTAGGCCGTCCCTTTGTCCCATCATAATCTGAAGCCATAGTGACCACGGATGCCTCCCAGGTGGGGTGGGTGGGCATTAAATGGGCAGGACTGTCCAAGGCACTTGGTCCCCCACAAAAGTCAACTTACATATCAATGTACTGGAGCTAAGGGCAGTGCTTGTTGCAGACTTCTCTTCCTTCAGCAACAATTGTGATTCAAAAGGACAATATGTCCGTGGTTTGCTACATTAACAAACAGGAGGAACCAAATCCTATCCTCTTTGACAAGAAGCTCTCAGAATGTGGTAGTGGGTGATCTCTTCCAACTGCTTATTGATAGCACTGCACATTCTGGGGAGTTCCAGTCTGATAGTGGACAAATTAAGCAGGTGTATTCTCCTGCCATGCAAGTGGTCTGTCAGTCCAAAGGTGATAAGGATTTTCCGTCAATGGAGCCAGCCTTGCTGCAACCTATTTGCCTCTGCCCTAAACAACAAGTGCAGCAACTGTTTTGCCCTGATCCCCCCTCTGGGGGAGTCACCGAAACATGCTGTTCTCCACATTTGTCCCTCTGGACTGGTGTATGCCTTTTCCCCAATTCCTCTAATCTGAAATTCCTACAAAAAGCAATCAAGTTGAAGAGCAAAGTAATCCTCATTGCACCTTATTGGCCTCGACAGATGTAGTTCTTCTTTCTTTGGCCTTATCTGATTCAACAGCCTTGGATTCTGGACCCGGTTCCAGAACTTCTATCTCATCCAAAGGGATTAATCCGTCTGAACATTGTAAGCCTCAAGCTGACAGCTTAGTTTCTCCAGTTCTGTTAATAGTCAGGCATCCCTCACTCACTGCCCCAGTGCGTCATACACTCAGCCTTTCATAAGCCAGCTACCCATAAACTCTATGCTAGTAAATGTAGGAGGTTTACCTTTTGTGCTCATAACAATACTGACCCTTTTCAGTGCCCATCAATAAAGTCCTAGAATTTTTAGCTTCACATTTTAAAGCAGGTGCTTCCCAGTCTACCATAAAAATTCAATTAGCTGCTATTTCTAATTTCCATAATGGTTTTAAAGAATCCTCTTTGGCTTCTCATAAGCTTTGTAAGGCCTTCTTAAAAGGAATACTCTTGCTAAACCCCCCTTACAAAGATCCTACCCTACCTTGGGATCTCAACTTAGTGCTACAAGCCATTGTTCAACCTCCATTTGGAACAGTCAGCTGAGTGTGATCTGAAGTTTCTTTCCTGGAAAACTATATTTTTAGTGGCAATAATTTCTGCCAGAAGGATTTCAGAAATTCAAGCCTTATCATGCAAACCTCCTTACCTGACTTTCCACAAAGGTAGAGTTTCACTAAGAATCAACCCTTTTTTGCCTAAGGTAGTGTCAGAGACCAACATTAATCATACTATTAATTTACCAGTATTTTTCCCAACTTTGCTAACAAAGATAATACTGCTTACATTTATTAGATGTTCACAGACAAATATGTTCTATCTACACATAACTAAGGATTTAAGAAAATCTGACCAGCTATTTGTGTCATTTTCATCTACAACACTTGGCCAGCCACTGAACAAAGTGACACTAGCCAGATGGCTCAAAGATTGTATTTCTTTTGCTTATTATAAAAAGAAAATTAAACTGACTAGGTCTTTAAAGGCACATTCTATAAGAGCTGTAGTTACTTCAGCAGTTTTGTCAGTATAGAGCTTCTATGGGTGATATGTATGCAGCAGCAACTTGGGCTTCTCATACTTTTATTACCCATTACAAATTGGATCTGGTCTCCAGGAGAATAGCATCATTTGGTTCTATGGTGCTCAGGAATATCCTTCCTTGAGTCCTCCCAAAGTCTAAGGTAGCTGAGGACTCTGTCCCATAAGTCGAGGATAAAATGAAAATTGACAACATCAGATAAAGAAGTTATGTACTCGCCATAATGTTCCATCTGTGTTCATTTTCATTTATCCTTGACACCTCTCCCACCTTCCCCCTGCCTTTGAAGTTTTTGGTGGAATGGATAATGGACATATATCACTTATTGTTATTGTTATATGGTTCCAGATATGGTCTCTATGAAGGCTTTTGGGGGTTTTCATTCTGCCTTTCAGCAACCTCGATCTGAGGTAACTAGGAGAGGAGCACTGGGGGTAAGGGTTGAGCCTGAATGTTTTTGGCTTTCGCGAGCTGTAGTAATGGGCAAGTCAGTTCCAAAGCTTGGAACCGAACCCATATGTCAAGGATAAATGAAAATGGACAACACAGATGGAACACTATAGTGAGTACACAACTTCTTTTTTTTAGTAGCAGTAACCTCAGCCAAGAGGGTTTTGTAACTTCAAAACTTATCTTGCATCCCTACTTACCTTATTTTCCATAAGGGAAAAGTTACTCTACAGACTAATTTATCTTTCTAACTTAAAGTGACCTCTTAGTCGAACCTGAATCAATCAAGTCATTTGCTTGTTTTCTTCCCAAATTTAAAAAGGTTTAGTACATGTGCCATTGTTTAGGTGTTCATTGTCAGTTGTGACTTCAATAGGACTAAATCTATCAGAAAAATCAAACCAACTTTTTTGCATCCTTTTCTAACTTTAGACTGGGTAAGCTTGTTTCTAAGGTGCCCTTGCCCCAAAGGCTTTCTGTTTGTATTTACTTTGCTTATTCTGTGCAATGTATTCATTTACCTGGCAAACCTAAACCCACTCAACCAAAGCTGCTACTTCTGCTGCCTTTCTTGCTGGGGCCTCCTTAGATGATGTTTGTGCTGTGACTACTTGGTTTAACACTCATACTTTTGCTATCCTTTACAAGCTGGAAATGCAGTCCAGATATAGTTCAACATTCTTCCCCCCTTGGCTGACCTGGTGTGACTTTGTCTGAACTCTACAGTTGCCTACAAAACGGTGTCTACAGGACTGCAATCCATTTTTTTCAACATTTAAACAGAGTAGGTTACACAAAAAGCATTTTTTTAAGCTTTCACTTACAGTGCTTTGTAATTAAGCAGGTCACCATATTGGTCAGCCATAGGGCTCTTTGTTTCTACTTGAGTGGTTGCCTCCTTCCCCTGTAACTGCAGTAAATTGACTCTTACATTAGAGCTGTAATACTTACCTTATAGCTTTAGGACACCTTAGGAAACCTTGTAAACTGCAATAGCCCCGCTACACTCGGGCTCTCTTTGCTCCCCTCCCTGCCCCCAATTCCCTCCCACCCCCAGTACCTCTAAATTTATAGTACTATAGCCACTCCCCCACTTTCTGGATCCTATCTGCATTCATCTGGGATGATTCCACCCACCCCTATTCTACTACCTACATTTAATAGCACCTATTAGATTTCACCTGGCATTCTCCCATCCCCCCTTCCAGTACCTTTACCTCACCACTCTATCTTCTGGTGTTGCATCACCAGGTAAAACAGTTCCTTCACTCACTAGCTGAATCACATATAATGATATACCCCTCTTTACTACCCCTCTTGCTCACACCCCTCTTGTTCACACCATACCTCCTTACCTTGTATGAAAACCAGTTTCTTATGGGATTTCAGGTCCCAAAAGACCATACTATCACCCCAGCTGTAAATCCTTCCACCTTCAACCATACTTACAGTACCAGATCCTATCCATCATCTTGTTCAGTCTATCAACATCTCAACCCCAGGCACATTAGCTCTAGATCCAAACACTACCACAAACTAATAAACAAATTCCTGAAGTTCATCACCAAGTATAG
The DNA here is from genome assembly GCF_019279795.1 of Protopterus annectens. Taxonomy (NCBI): domain Eukaryota; kingdom Metazoa; phylum Chordata; order Ceratodontiformes; family Protopteridae; genus Protopterus; species Protopterus annectens. The sequence continues at coordinate 1,311,350,624 of NC_056741.1, read as the reverse complement.
ACTCAACCTAATACTTGGTGGTGATATTCACCCCAACCCTGGCCCACTCACTTCAGATACACATACCCCCTCTACTTGTAATCTAAGCTACAAACCTACAATTAATAGGCCAACTATCTCTCTCCTAGTCTGTCATCTCAATATTAGAAGCATTAATAACAAGGTACATGAATTGCATGCACTTCTGGATGTCCACTCCCCTGAGATTCTCTGTTTATCTGAAACCTGGTTAAAACCTAACACTAAAGACAATGAAGTGTTACCACCTGGGTACAACATACACAGGCTGGATCGTGCTTCGAGGAAGGGGGGTGGGGTAGCTGTACTCTATAAATCTGAGTTGAATGTCACCATACATGTAATACAACCTCCTCAGATTAATAACTCTGAGATTCTTGCCACCAAATTGCAACTTAATAAAAATAAATGCATTAATATTTGTATGTACATTCCCCCAGGTAACAATATATCTACATTTGAAGATATCCTGCACTGGTTATCATGTCACTTCCCCCAAGAAGCCCTACTACTTGGAGACTTTAACATAGACTGGGGCACCTGTTCCTTAGAATCCCCAACCACCCATATTAACCTGCATGCATTTACACAACTCATATCCACCCCTACCAGGATAGGTAAACCCAACCAAAAAAAAAGTATACTTGACTGGGTACTCATAAACAGTCGCCCCCAACTGTACACCTCTGGTACCCTCCTTAATGGCCTAAGCGATCACCTTCTCACATATGTAATTAAGCACAAAACCATTAATTCCCAACAACCTTTACTCAAAGGTTAGAAACAATAAAAACTTTGACCCTGCCAAATTGCAACAAGAACTAAACTCATGTAATTGGTCTATTCTAAAACACCTCCCCTTAGAGGAAGCAGTAGCATACTTTAACAACAAATTCCTTGAGATCCTTGATTTGCATGCACCTGTTCGTTCAAAGAGAACCAAGGCAAAAACTGCAGCATGGCTTTCTATAGAGTCTAAACTCAAAATTACCCTTGGAAACAAAGCATGGGCTTTATGGTGTTCTTCTGAAGACCCTCAAGATCACATTAAATACAGGCAATCCAGGAATGAAACCAAAAAATCAATTTTACAAGACAAAAAACAATACTACTGTAATTTACAGACAGTAAATCAAAATAACCCTCAGAAGTTTTGGGCAGGTTTAAATCTACTACATCCTGGACAAACTTCAACCCCAATCCCTGCTGCTACTATTGATAAAACCCCAGAAGATGTTTCTGATAGTTTTAACCAATTCTTTACTGAGACGATTCAAGCCCTAGCTAGCCAACTACCTCCTAGCTCCCCTGGTCCTGAAAGTAGCACCCCTAGAAACCTACTTGCGTTCAGCTTCCAACCAGTCGCCACTTCACTTATCCGTACCTTGATCAAAAAATGAAAACCCACTACACTTTCTGCTGATCAACTCCCTGCCGAGTACCTACAAAAATCAGCTGATGCTATTGATTACCCCGTCTCAATACTAATCAATCGAACCATAGTAGAAGCTAAAATTCCCACCATCTGGAAAATATCCTATGTAATCCCACTTCACAAAGGAGGCAGCTCTACTGAATTCTCCAATTATAGGCCAATAGCTATACTCTCTCCACTTGCAAAGATTATGGAAAAATGTATTCATAGAGAATTCATGCACCACCTAATCCAAAATCGCCTTATGGCAGACACTCAGCATGGCTTCCGTCCTCATCACAGCACTACTTCAGCACTCCTAGCCTTTACTAACACCATAAACCATAATCGCAACAATAATTACATATCCTCAGCCCTCTTTTTGGATCTTTCCAAGGCATTCGATATGGTTGATCAACTTTTAATCCACACCCTGCAAACATTCTGTCTAGATACTGGAGCCCTCCAATGGTTTCAGTCCTACCTGAATGGTTGACAGCATGCTGTCCTCTGGCATAACAAACTCTCTAACCTTCTACCTAACACCCTCGGAGTACCACAAGGCTCCATACTAGGGCCCTTGCTGTTCTCCATCTTCATTAACGACCTTTATACTGTCATCCCAAAAGTCAGCTGTATCCAGTATGCTGATGACTCTACTCTGATTTGCTCAGCCACATCTCCAGTAGAGTTATGGTCAGCTACCCAGACCACCTTTAATACAATAGAAAACTGGCTTTATGAACATCGTCTGATCCTAAATCCCAAAAAAACTAAAATGCTGTTATTTTCACCAACACGTAGGTCTACCACTTTCACCTTCACCATAAAATCAAATGATGGCACAATAATCTCCCCTGACCCATCTACAAAACTATTAGGTGTCATCATAGACAATAATCTCAAATTTGACCTACATGTTAACCAAACTATCAAAACCATCAATAAAAAACTAGGGTCCCTTTACAGAATAAAAGCCTTCCTAACCCCTCCAGCTAAAATTGCCATAACTCGCTCTCACCTTCTTTCAACCCTTCTGTATGCATCCCCTCTACTCTCGAATTTGAACAAGACTGTCCTTAACAAACTCTCAATTTGCTACAACCACATTGCCAGGTTTGCCACTGGGCTGCCTTTTAGGACACATCATTGCATCAGTCTAAATCAGCTTGGTTGGCTTGAACTACCTAGCCTAATCCAGTATAACCAATTGATTATGGCCTATAAAATCCTCTATAATCCAGACAATACTCCTGCACTTAAATATTATCACCCCCTATAACAATCCTAGACCGCTTCGATCCTCTAACAAACTACTAATTCAGACTAGCAAAATTAATAACACAGCCGGTGATTCTCTCTTTGCAAACTCTGTAAGTAGATCCTGGAACTCACTTCCAGCTGATATTACCTTACTTTCCACCTTAGGTCAATTTAAAACTAGACTCAAACAACATTTGTCACTTAACTGGCTATGTCAATGTATCAAGCCTGGCTAACTCGAATGTGTAAAAATCTGTTAACCAGTTTACTGTGTAATTTAATTTAATCCTGACTTGTGCTCAGGACTAACTTTAACCTGTGGAACTTGTTTAACTTGCTTACTTATGTAATCTCTGTAAATAATCTGTTTGTAATATGTAATGCTGGTATTATGTAATGCTGTATCTGCTTACCCTTGGAGCTTTTCTCCCCGGACCTCCGCTGAAAATGAACATGCATCCAGTCGGACTATCCCGGTCAACAAATGTAAAATAAATAAAATAAATAAAAATAAATAAACATTTGGCTCCACCATTTTGGGAAATATTCTCTCCTGATGACACCCTTTTTGACTGGCTGGGGACTCTGTACAATATGTTGAGGTGGATGAAAAAGACAATTTTAATATGAAAGTTATGTCCCTAGCATAACACTAGATCTTTGTAGACTTGATGTTGTCTTTTCCATCTGTTCCTCAAGTAATGAGTTTTGAATCCGTCATTGGATCCAACTTTGGCCACATTTTTTAAACTTAGTATATTCATAGCCAAGGCTCCTCCTCATGCCCATAATTCTCTCCTGTCCCCAGCATTACCTCAGATCTCATTTGCAGCTGTTTGAGAACAGACATGGATCACTGGATCTGAAGTAGGAGATTCATTTGTCTGCAACCTGTGGGTTATGGATCCGATATCGGATCCGAACCGGCATGGTTTGCCAGCTATGGATCCAAGCTCTCAGCTCCTCCCCTCACCCATAATGCCCTGCTCTACCCTCATGACCTCAGATCTCGTTTGCCGCACATGGTGACCAGATTGTTTTTCTAAGCTCTCCAGCTAAGTGAAATTTTTAGTCTTAAAGTGCTTATTTTTGAAAGTTTTGTGTGAAAGTTGTGTGGAAGTGTAGGTTTCCTTTTATATTATTATACTTTTAGTGCCTTAAAATTTAATTTTACTTATCCCTCGCTGGTAGCGTAGTGTGTGTTGGGCCTGTTGAGTGGTTTTGTTACTTTACTTTAGCTAGTTTTAGTAACCTTGTTTTTGCTTTTGGGATGTCTGAGCAGCCCAAAGCTGTATTTTCAGTGCTCGAGTGTGGCCATAAGCTTTCCCCAGCTGATGGCCACTCTGTTAGACGCCTGGGGTTGAACACCTCACATCTGGATGTTCCATTTGTGCAGGGTTCAACCCCAGGTGAAGGCGGAGGTCCAAGCTTGTCTTGGCGGGTCTTTGCCACCGGACTCGGCTCCGCCTCCGGGGTAACCGTTTCTACGGTTGTCCCTCTCCGCTCCCCTCCTCCTCCTGGGACTCAACCTCCCTGTAGTGGCTCGGAGGAGAGGCTAGAAAGAAGGACCAGAGGGAGAAGCACCATAGCGGGCCGAGACCTCTGTTTCGGCCCGCCAGCCAAGCGCTTCTCCTCCGGCCTCCTTGTCTGCTGGCTCTCCCCTCCTCGGCTCCGGTCTCCAGTGTGTTTTCACGGGACCTGAGGAGGAGGAGACCCGATCTCCGTCGAGGCTATCGAGGAGGCACTCAAGGCCTACCTCGGTAGCCTCGTCGAGATCAACTTATAGCCTGTCAGGCTGATCTGGACGGATGATGAGAAGGTTCATCCAGGCCCAGGTGCAGATGGGAGTGCTCTTGCCTCCCTCTGGGGGCTCGACCCTTTTCAAGCCAATTGCTCCTTCTCCGACCGCTACCGGGTTGAGCAGTTGAGCCGAGCAGCCGGGCGGTGGGTCGCCGATAGTACTTGGTGCCGGATCCAACCCTGCCCTCGAGTGCCGGATCCGACCTCTCGGAGCCTGGATCCGAGCCGGATCCGGGGATCAGTGCTCGCCGGCACTGTCTGTGTCGGGCGCACTGTCCCGCCGGATCCAGCGCCGGCTCCGATCCACTCCTCTGATCCGAGGGGAGCCGATTGTCGGATCCTTTGGTGGTCGGCTCCTTCGGCTTTTGATGTAGTGGAGAGGGCCCTGTTGAGGGTCTCCGGACCCCCGGCACTTGCTTCGGCTCCGTCCCGCGCTCCCTATGCACTGGGTCAGGCTTCCACCATCCGGCCCTTGGGACAGCCCGCTCCTGTGCCCCAAGCTGTTCCCCTGGAACAGGTCACTGTTTGCGAGGAGTCCTCTGACAGCCCGCCAGAGGATGTTCCCCGCAAGCATACGTGCAAAAGGAGGCACATTGACTCCCCCGAGTCTGTCACGGAAGACACGGATTTGGAGGAAGGGGAAGGCTCCCCACGGTCACCCCCCGAGGATGTCTCATTTGGAGACATCATGGAAATGCTCCGCATAAGGGGGTGGTCTGACCCAAGTCTTCCTCGGACGAGTCCGTGTTCTTGGAGGCATTTGAAGCGGGCCCGTCTACCTCTTGGGTGTCCCTCCTGCCGACCCCTGGTGGACCTCATTACCACCAGGGCGTGGAAGGAACCGGACACCGTGGAGCCAATCCCTAAAAGGCCGACCGTATTCTCAGTCCCGGCTGACCGTGCCCATTGGAGTAAGGGGCCTCCGGTAGATGCCATGTTGTGGCGGCCACCAAGAGGGAACTTGCTCAGGAGAGTCCTCAGTCCATCCCCGAGCAAGGAGTCTCGGATGATGGACCGCTTGGGAAGCAGATGTTAAGTTCAGCGACCTTCTCGGTAGGCGCTGAACTATCTGGCACATGTGATTAGGATGCAGCGATCTTATTAAAGAATACGCTGCATCCCCAGAGTCCATGTCGGAGGAGGACAAAGTGCTGCACTCCACCCGCATGGCCACTCTCAGGTCCGTTACCAATACCTCTATGCGGCTACTCTCCCATGCTGGCGCCGCTAGAGCCACAGGGCAGGTCTAGTTACTAGGCGTCAGGCCTGGCTCCGTCATTGCGATTTCTCAGAGCCCTTCAAAGTGTCATTGATGGTTCTGCCCTCTTTGGCAAAACTGTTCGCGACACTTTGACCCAGAGCGAGAAGGACGGGAAGACGCTGTCTGCCGTCGAAATCCGCTTCTCTGCACCCCAGAGGCCCTATTCTAGGAACCAAAAGGGTCAGAAGAAGATGTGGTTCTGGAAGTCGCAGCAATCCCAGCCTGCTCCGGACAACCAGTCCTTCCGTGGCAGAGGAGGACAGGGAGGACTCCGCCCTAGAGGCAGAGGGGCTCCCAGGAACTTCGGGTCCAGAGAACCCTTCCCTGAACGGCCCGCGCAGCAACCCTGAGGGGTTGCCCAGCTGCTCCACTCTGGAGGTAGTCGGGGGACGTTTTTCAGAGCACCTAGCGGCATGGGAGTCCATAACATCAGACCGCTGGGTTCTCCAGATCATATCCAGAGGATACCGTATCCCCTTTCGTCACTTGCCAAAATTGAATTCCCTCCCCGACATTCCACCCGGTCAGTGGGAGGCCGCTTTGGCAGAAATTGGCCATCTGCTAAAGAAAAGAGCCATCCAGCTCATCCCCCCAGACCAGATCGGATCAGGGTTCTACTCCAGGTTCTTTTTAGTGCCAAAAAAGATGGGGGATCTAAGACCAATTTTAGACCTTTCACTCTTGAACCTGGCAGTTCCCAAGGAAGTTCGAATGGTCACTCTGCAGTCTATTCTCCCCTTCTGGGAGAAAATCACTGGATGTGCTCCATAGACCTCAAGGATGCGTACTACCATATACTAATGGACAGGCGCTCAGGAGGTTTCTCCGCTTCGGCTGGGAGCCAGTCACTACCAGTTCGGGTCCTTCCCTTTGGTCTCACCACAGCCCCAGGGTGTTCACCAAAGTATTAGCAGTGGTAGCGGCCCACCTGAGGCTTCAGGGGTACAGGTCTTTCCCTACCTGGACGACTGGCTCCTTACCGCCCCAACAAGGCATCTACTACTATTGGCGCGAGACTCCTTTCTCCATCTTGCTCCCGTCTGGGCATCACTATAAACACAAAAATCCAACCTAGCACCCACGCAGTTCATAGATTTTATAGGTGCCAGGTTAGACATAAGGAGTTTAAAGCCTTCCTCACTGCGGACAGAGTTCAAAATCTGCAACTCCAGGTGCGGGCCATTCTCCACTCAAGCTCAGTTCAGTTGGTCCTGAGGGCTCTAGGGTCCATGGCGGCCGCTATAGCACTTCTTCCTCTCGGCAGGTTCAATATGCATCCTCCAGTGGACACTCCTAGTACAGTGGTATCTTGCTCTTCCTATGCATCATCCCATTGCGATCAGCAAGGCTTGCAAGCAGTCCCTCCTGTGGTGGCTTCACTCCAGATCTCCACGGAGGCCGCCCATTTTGTGCTTCTCCCCTCGCCACGGTGACCACAGATGCCTCCCGCCTCAGGTGGGGGGCATTGCAGGCGGACCGTCCAAGGCACGTGGAGCGATTCAGAGACCTTACTGCATATCAGCGTTCTAGAGATGAGAGCAGTGCTCTTAGCGTTGCTAGCACTTCAGGCCTTTCTTCCCTTGGGAACAATTGCGATTCAATCGGACAACATGTCGGTTGTCTGGTATATCAACAAGCAGGGAGGAACCAGGTCTTACCCTCTTTGTCGAAGCCATGAGAGTTTGGGAATGGGCAATCTCCACCAACCGCTTTCTCATAGCAATGCACATTCGGTCGGTCCAACATCCTGGCGGACAAACTCAGTCGCACCATTCTCACCCCTTACAAGTGGTCTCTCAATACTCAAGTGGGAACTCCTTGTTGCGATCTTTTGCCTCTCCCTCAAACACCAAGTGCAACAGTTTTTCACTCTGATACCTCCTCCCGGAGGTTCCCAAGAGCAGCTCTGGTGCATGCTTGGCCACCCGGTCTTCTTTATGCTTATCCCCTTGCCTCTGATGCTCCAAGTTCTTCAGAAAGCCTCTCGGTTGGGGTGCAGAATGATTCTCATTGCTCCGTTTGGCCTCGACAGATCTGGTTCCCCTTCCTAAGGTCTCACTCTGTGAATCCTCCTTGGATTCTAGATCCCATTCGGATCTGATATCTCATCCATCCGCTTATCTCCTCCGAACTTGGACAACCTGAAGCTGACCGCTTGGCTGCTCCAGTTCCACTCTTGATCAGGACTCGTCCCCTGTTAAGGCGATCCTGGTGGCAGCTCATAAGCCATCCACTAGGAAAGTCTACCGCAGCAAGTGGAAACTGTTTTAGCGGGCGTGGGCGGCAAGGCCTAAACCCTTCACAGTTCCTCTCCCTTTGGTGCTTGATTTCTTAACCACTCTTTTTAACGATGGTGCCAGCAGTTCCACGGTCAAAGTACAACTCAATTTCCCATTATCACATTGGTCATGACTCCAATCCACTGAAGATTTTCCTTAAAGGTACTTTTCTTCTCAGGCCCCCTGTAAAACAAGCAGTTCCTCCTTGGGACCTTTCCTTAGTTCTCCAGGCCTTGACTGCCCCTTGAACTGGCGGTAGATCTGAAATTCTTGTCTTTCAAGACCGCCTTCTTAGTAGCCATTACTTGCCAAGAGAGTTTCAGAGCTTCAAGCATTATCAGCTAAACCTCCTTACTTGGTCTTTCATCCGGACCGTGTTTACCTCAGGACCAACCCGTCCTTTCTTCCTATGGTAGCTTCTGAAGCAAACATTAATCAATCCATTAACCTCCCTGTCTTCTTTCCTAAATATGAAAACAAAGGTGAATACAAGCTTCACTCCTTAGATGTTCACAGGCAACTTAGATTTTATCTAAACAGGATGACTGGTCATAGGCAATCCGACCAGTTGTTCATTTCCTTTGCTAAATTTAATTTGGGCAAACCAATTTCTAAAGTCTCACTATCTCGCTGGATTTCACAATGTATCTTATTGGTTTATCAAGCTTCAGGAAGGCCCGGAGGGTGTACATGCCCATTCAACGGTCAGTCTCTACCTCGGCAGCCTTTAAGGCTAGGATTCCTCTAGATGATATTTGTGCAGCAGCCACGTGGGCTTCATCTCATACTTTTATTTCCCACTACAAGTTGGATCTTGCATCTAGGGGTAGAGCATCCTTTGGCTCCGCAGTGCTCGGAATATCCTTCCATGATGGCCCAAGATTCAGGTAGCTGGGGACTCTGTCCCACAGGTTGCAGACAAATGAATCTCCTACTTCAGATTTAGAAGTTATGTACTCACCATAACGTTCCATCTGAGTAGGTGTATTCATTGTCTGCTATCCCCCTGGCCTTTCAGTTTCCTGCATATGTTGTGTTACCCTTTTCAGGGTGTTCTTGCTGTTGGCAAACTCGATCTGAGGTCATGAGGGTAGAGCAGGGCATTATGGGTGAGGGGAGGAGCTGAGAGCTTGGATCCATAGCTGGTAAACCATGCCGGTTCGGATCCGATATCGGATCCATAACCCACAGGTTGCAGACAAATGAATACACCTACTCAGATGGAACGTTATGGTGAGTGCATAACTTCTAATTCAGGCTCTCTCAGGTGAGTTTGTTTGTGTCTTTTGGCTTTTCCCAGTTAGGGGTCGCCACAGCGGAACTCCGATCCGCTAATGATTGGCAGTTGATTTTTACATACCAGCTTGCCAGGCCTGATGCACAACCTTCAACGAAGGTACGCCCATTCACGCATGTCTCCACGCAGAAGCTGAGAATCGAACCGGACAGCGTCTTACTGTGAGGCGACAACGCTATCTTATTTCTGGCTAATTTGATTGGTTGTTGAGCCTTTCTTATTATTGTTCCTGTCTATCGATTTTTCTTCCCTTACCACAAATAAACAAAAAAAAAAAAACACTTGGTAGCCTTTCTTGTGTGTTAAACACACTCCTCCTTGCTTGTTGGTTTAATATTTTCTCACATCACCTTTGTTGGTATTTTAGTTTTTGATTTAGTACCCTTGTTCTACTGTCGGGGTATTCTCTACCACTGTTTATAGTTGTTTCTGACTATTTTTCCCATTGGTCCTCTTCTTGTTATTTGTCTTGCATGTTGCATTATTATTATTATGGTGGATAAACCAACTGGTTTCAAGAAATGTGTATCTTGTGGCCATAAGAGGACAAACTCTGACTCCCATTCTAAATGTATATATTGCCTAGGGCATCTCATTTTGGAGAAGGACTTTGCCATTTATATGGCTTTTGGGCACTGTGCAGTTGCTGAGCACAGTAACAATTCGTTTCATAAAGGACTCCTTCCTCTAGCAGAATCTGTTAAATATGCTGCTTCTGCTTCTGGAGTGTCCCCTTCGAGGAAGTAGCCCTCAGACAAACACAATGGATACAATAAATGATAGGCCCAAGGAGAAGGGTAAAGAGGCAAGGAAGCAATCCCCTGATCACTCTCCTTCCCATGTTATCTTCTGCACTGTCAGCAAAACTCTTAAAGCTCTCAGATCTGTCAGTCACTCCAGATCCATCCTCTTTGCTATTTACAACTCCTCCTTAGTGGGAACTGAGGTTTTCACTGTAGCCAATCTCCCCTAGACTGTGCTCCCTCCTTCAAGAAACAGCTAGATGAAAAGCTTCTAGACCTCCCTTAGAACCCTGGGACTTGACTTTGGTGCTTCAGTCTCTCACAGGTCCTCCTTCTGAGCCCTTTGATTCATGTGATTTAAGGTTCTTGTCACGGAAAACTTACTTCTAGTAGCACTTACCTCAAGGAGAAGAGTATCTGAGCTGCAGGCCTTGAGTGTCGAGACCTTACTTGATCTTCCACACGGATAGGGTGTCCCTTCGTACTGACCCTTATTTCTTGCACAAGGTCATTTCTGGATTTTCACTTAAGAAATCTATTGACCTGCCAGTTTTCTTCCCTCAGCATTCTAATAGAGGGAGCACCTTTTGCACACCCTTGATGTGCCTCAGCAGCTTTGTTGTTATTTGGACAGGACTAAATCTTTCAGGAAAACAGATCAATTGTTTGTGGCCTTTGCAGTGCCCATATTGGGCAAACCTGTTTCCAAAGTGACTTTATCCTCCTGGCTTAGAAACGTTATAACTTTGCTCTACCAACAGAATAAGCTATCCTTACCTTCCAGAATAAAGGCTCATTCTACCAGATCTATGGCTACTTCTGTAGCATTTAATTCCAGAGCTTCTATGGATGATATTTGCACAGCAGCCACTTGGGCAAGACCTCATACCTTTATATCTTATTACAAATTGGATTTGGCTTACAGGGGATGAGCATCTTTTGGTTCTGTGGTGCTCAGGAATATCCTTGCTTAGGGCCACCCAGGACTCAAGTAGCTGAGGACTCAGTCCTAATGGTAATGAATAAACAAAGATTTACAACATCAGATAAAGAAGTTATGTCTTACCATAATGTTACATCTGTGTTGTAGATCTTTGTTCATTCATTACTTCCCGCCCTTCTTCCACTTGCCTGGACTTCTGGTGCACTTTAGGAACTCCTGGTTAGGGTATTTGCTCAGACAGAGCCTTCTGCTATTTTTCTATTACTATCTCTATTGTATAGGGGCGGGCAAACTCAATCTGGAGTAACTAGGAGAGGGGCATTGTGGGTAGGTCTTAGCTGAGAGTTTTTGGCTGGTGCGAGCCTGTAAACGGCCGTATCAGTTCCGAGGACGGAACCGAATTCCTAATAGTAATGAATGAACAAAGATCTACAACACAGATGGAACATTATGGTAAGACATAACTTCTTTTTTTGCAATTTGAGCATCATTCTTTGTAATCTCACTGGAGTGGAAAGTATAGGCTTCTTTAGAATGGTAACTAGAGGTTGATGATCAGTTTCAATCTGTATAGCTCTACCATAAATATAATCGTGAAACTTGGAATATGCAAAAACTATTGCCAAAAGCTCTTTCTCAATTTGAGAATAATGCCTCTCAGTTTAAGTAAGTGTCCTAGATGCATAGGCTACTGATCTGCCCTCTTGAAGGATAACTGCACCAAGACCAAAATTTGAAGCATCACAGGAAAAAACAACTGGTTTATTCACATCATAGTATCTTAGTGTAGGTGGGGGTGGCAATTTTCTGCTTAAAGTCATCAAACACCTTCTGTTTATGTTCTAACCATGACCGTACAACATCTTTGCATGCTAGCTCTCTCTCAGGTGCTGTCAACTCATTGAAGTCTGGTATAAACTTCCCTAAATAGTTGACCATGCCCAGAAAACGCTATAAAGCTTGCACATTATCTGGTGCTGACATCTCTAAAATAGCTGTTTGTTTAGTCGGGTCATGTCTTAAAGCCTGTACTTGTAAACAAATGTCCTGTGTAGGTCACATCTGGAAGTCAGACTTTGCACTTCAGAGGACTGACCTTCAAGTTTACTTCACATGCTGCATTTAGGACTTTCTTGAGGTTTCGGTCATGCTCTGCTTCGCCATTGCCTCCAACTAATAGATCGTCTACTATTATGGCACAAGGATAACCAGAAAAAATTTGTTCCATTGCATCTGAAAGACTTCATTTGCAGAATTTATTCCAAATGGCATCCTTAGGAATCTGTATCTGCCAAAAGTACCAAAAGTAGTTAGAAATGAGGATTTACAATCAAGTATCACTTGCCAAAATGAACTCTTTGCATCCAAAACAGAAAATACAGTGGCATTTGGTATTAGGCCTTCAACTTCCACAACTGTGTGCATTGGGTGATACAGCCTTTTTAATGCTTTGTTCAAAACTCTAGGATAAAGGCATATTCTGATTTAATCTGAGCCTTTCTTATGAGTGGCTACCATGGGCGGCAACCATTCAGTTGGTTCTGTGACTGGACAAATCACACCTTCTTGCACCATCTTATGAGCTTTGATTTATTTTACATTGCTATTGGAACTCTTCTTGCTGGTCTGACTACTGGAGTGACCTCGGGATCTAACTTCATAGAATACACAACTGTAAGTTTGCCCAATTTGTCATCAAAAACATCCGCATACTCTGAGAAAATGGCTTTGGAAAAACTTGAACTTGGAACTGAACTCACATGATGAACTTCTTTAGCAAAAGAAAGCAGATTAATTCTCAAACTGTCTGAGACCTAGAAAAGATTTCACTGGTCTTTGGACTATGTAGAATAATAAGTTGTAACAGTTCTCAGCCAAATAACATGAAAGTATTACTGAATCTTCGGTTTGAATTTCTTCACCTCTATACAGAAGTCTCACACTGCTGGTCATATTGACTTGTTTGTTAATTCTTACTTTTGCAAATGTGTCTGCTGATATATTAGACTTTGACCCAGTGTCTACTTTGAACTCTGTGGATTTTCCATTGATCTGAACCATACAAAACACTTCACTCCTTGTTAATAAGTTTACTGCATCAACTCTTTCTCCAAGTACTGATACACCATCCACATAGAAAGCTGACTGTTTCGGCTCTACTTTATCAGCTTGCTTTTTTTGTATGACCTTTTTTTACAAACTGAGTGAGGCTTTCTTGGTTTGCAAAACTTTTGGAAATGGTTCCACTTTTTACACTTGTGGCATTGCTGACCATATGCAAACACTTCTCTCTTTTAGACTTATGATTTGTACCACAATTGGGACAGTTAACAATACAGCTAGACTTGGGTTTTGCTGACTGACGTTCGTGTTGTACTGAGCTGGCAGTGGAGCCTGCACTTTTTCTGGAACTTATTGTGAAGCTTTGTGCCTTTGAAAACTTTGTGGCTGCCCCTTGCTTAGGCCTGTTTCTGTTTGCAGTAAAGAATTGTGAGCCAGCAGACTGTAGCATACACTAATATATTTATTAGCTCAAAGGTATGAAAAGGAGACAAAACATACTGGTTTCTGCTGTAAAAATACAAAGCCTTCTTCTGTGCAGTAAAAACATGTTCACTTGTTCTCCCTTTTATAGCTTACCACTAAATGAAGCTTCAACTTGATAAATTAATTATTCAATTAACCAAACCATTTAAAGGTATTCATTAAGAGCCAGTGAAAACAGTGCCCCAAGTTTGATGATCCATTTTTTTCTCTATTATTTAATATCTGATGCCAACCTGATTTGTTGGTTATTTGTCCAGTGATTCTGTCAATCACAGTAAAGTAAAAGATGCATTTTTATGTACCTCAGTATGTTTATATAAGGCATTTGTAAGCTTCTTGTGTCTGTCACTTTAAAATTCAGAATATCTGAACATCTAGCAGGGGTGTCCAACCTTTTGGCTTGCTGGGGCCGCATTGAGTGAACAGAAATAGTCTTGGGGCCGCATATAAAATAAAATATAATCATATAGTTAACTCTTTCTTGCTCCGGAAGACCACAGTCAACCTCCTCTGTACTGTGGGTGCATTTTGAACAATGAATAAATGTAATAAATGCCTAATATTTGCCTTAAAATTCAAATTCTCATAGTTAATATATATATATATATATATATATATATATAGATAGATATATATATATATATTTTTTTTTTTTACAAATAAACAGATATTCATTACAGCACTAGCATTTCTCACTGGGAAAACCATTCTAAGCACAATAAAGTCGTATGGTATTTGGGCACCCAGGTTGATAGAAACTTCATAATATCCCTGTATTGCATTATATTCAGTATACATATTAACCCTCTCTCTCTCACACACACACACACACACACACACACACACACACACACACACACACACACACAAAAAGCAAAAGCCCTAAATGTAAAGGCAAAGTAATCACATCACACGACACACCCACTCACCCACTTACTGAATGAAAAGTCAAAAAAAAAAAAAAAAAATCATAGAGAGATGGATATATCTATGTACTTCCACACCAAAGGACCATCAATAAAATCAACAAAAACTGCTGGCAAAAAGTAAATCCATAGCTTTGAAATACAAAACAAAACAAATTCAACATAAAAACTTTACTGAAAACTAGAAGCAACTACAGAGTTTACACAGCATAGCAAGCCTTTCTAATGGATAGAATGACAGCTCTCCCTACTAATAATAATGCATTACACCATCTCCTGTATTACTAAAAATGAAAAAAATTATTTAAAATATTACTTAATATTGACTGTAAATTATTTCATATACATTTTTTTCCTGTAACTTCCTACTTTTCAAGGTTTTGGCAGTATCCATTTACAGGTCACTTTACAAGACATTGGTCCATTTTCTGTTGGCCCTCAGATCCAATATAAATATCTTAAACATGTGTCCAAAAACGTAAATAATGGCAAAAATAAATGTCTATATCCACTGTAAAATAAACTTGTTTTGCTCAAAAAACTAGCTTCATCTGTAAACATAACAATTAGGTTTCTGCCACAGTATGTCTCTGTCCACTGTCATAACTATCTGTCTACGCACTAAAACACATAAGCATACACATACAACACAAAAACTTCCAACACATAAAAAAAAATCCACAAGCTAAAAGCTTGCAGTGCCAACCTACCATTGAGAAGAACCCATCAATGAAAAACAGTGTTGTACTTTTCCCCAATACCAAAAAAACTGCTACACTTTACTTAATCTGAAAACAATAAATACAACTTTTTACTGACCCAAAAACATCTTAATATGTGCACTATTAGTCCACCTGAAAGGTATTACCACTGATGACTACTTACCTTTCCCATGTCTTATTAAAAACTTTACTATATTTCCCTGATGACTACTTTTATTTTAATAAAAGCAAAAAAAATGACAAGAGAGAAAATCAGACATTCTCCAAATAACCAGTTCCAGTTCAATAAAGCCACAATTCAATGAAATAATCCCACATGTGAAAGCCCATATTTGTATGACAGTGTATTAATGTATGATATATTTGTGTTTGTCATTTTGTGCTCTTGAGGTAGACTGACTATTGTTAGCCTCTTTGTCATTGTGCACTCTTACACACACACACACACACACACACACACACACACACACACCTTTTTCCACTTCTCCCTTCTGTTTGCCTCGCACCACTCCCTCCTCACTACCATACAGCACCAGCAATTGAGGTCCCTAAACCAAGAGAGTCCAGCACATGACATGAACTTACACACTACATGACACACAACACAATAATGGTAGTGCAAAATAATGACCGCAGAAACACACTGACCCTTTCTTGGCTCAACAAAAAATCAAAACAAAAACTTTGCACCATTACAGTACATGCACAGTCCACGAAAAACAAAAAACAAAAAAAAAAACAAACAAAATACGTTTTCGACACATGGAGGTGAGATGTTGACGAGTAGAAGGGCCGCATGGCATGCAAGCTCGCATGCGGCCCTGGGCCTTGGCGTGCAGGCGGACGCTACAAGCGAACACTGACCTCTTCCAAACAAAAAAAAAAACTAGTGCTTGGTGCGCACAACACACCACCAGCATTACAGGTCACGGGAGCAAAAAACAAAAAAAAAAAGTGTTTTTGGCATGCATGACATCGCGCGAGTAGGAGTTTGAGGCAGAGCTGGATGAGCTCCTGGGCGGGGCGCCCCCCCCGGCCGGCCAGGTTGACGCGGTCTAATCTAAGGCCTGGACGTTTGTCCCACATAAAATGCAGAGCAGCTACAGATAGCCAAATATATCACCCAGTCAGTCAGACAGTTAGCAAAAAAGAAAATATCAATGAGTTGGTGGCATGATGGTTAAGGTGTTTGCCTTACAAACACAAGGTGCTGGGTTTGAATCTCACAAGGGATAATTGGCTAGGCTTAAAATGGCTCACAAGGGCAGTTAGCCTAGTACTAATCTATGAAATACTTGCCCAGTGTTTTGCTGCTGAACTGGCATGTCTTCATCACCCTTCTGCAGTGAGTACATTGGCCACAGGGAAAGCGGCCCTTGAGTTGATCCCCCACCAGAGTGGTTTGTATAGGGTCACCCTTGATTCTCCAACCATGTTTGTAATGATTTAAGAATGAGCCCAAATACCTGCCGCTCCTGAAGGAAAATTGACATCTGTCATCCAGAAATTCACATAATTTATTGTCTGCCAAGAGAATGTTCGTGTCTGCGGACACTATTGAGTAGGACATTAGTGTTTCTACCATATGTAGTGACTAGTTGGATGGTTGAATTCTTGTTCTTACTCTTGTCCCTGTATGTTAAGAGATCTTGCCTGTTACGATTAGCCACCCAATGTCTGGCCTGAAAGATATTGCCCATTTTGTATCCTCTATTCCTAAATATAGTAATAAGATCTTCTTGATATACCTGATAAGTAGCATCATTTGAACATATGCATTTCATTCCCAAAAATTGTGATTTTGGGATGTTTCTGCATGTATGTGGAGGATGAAAGCTGGTAGCAAGGAGAAGGGAGTTGTATTGGGGGGGATTTGCGATATACTTCCGATGTTAGTGTGGTCATCGTTCCTGCTAACTGACATCTAGAAAAGTGATCTTATTGATGTCATAGTTGACAATAAATTGGATACCCCATCTGTTGTCATTTAAATATCCGACAAACTCCATAAGATAATCGGGGTCTGATCTCCATACTAACCAGCAGTCATCCAAGTATCTTCTCCAAATATCAATCTCCTCTAGGTAGATGTGTGAGTTGTCATAGATGAGCTGTTCCTCAATGTGGGCCATAAATCAGCATATATGGGAGCAAATGAGGCTCCCATGGCAGTGCCTTGTATTTGTAAGTAACATTTATTCTGGTAATATAACACATTCTTCATAAGAACATGCTCAGCCAGGCAAAGTAAAAAGGTGTTGAAACCCGGTTGGTACAGCTCTGACTTATATAACCAGTATTCTAATGCTTCCAGCCCCGCCCAGTGAGGAATGTTGGTATACAATGAAGAAACATTAAGGGTGCAGAGTAACCACCCAGGCTCAAGCTGCATCTCTGAGATGATTTTGAGGAATTCCATGGTGTCTTGAATGCGGGCCCTAACCCATTTTAGAAGTGGTTGGAGATACTGTGTCAGAAACTGGAATAATGGGTTCCATGAGGGAACCCCTACCTGAAACTATAGGTCTACCAGGTGGATTTTCCATGTTCTTGTATATTTTGGGTAAAAAATATATGTATGGATTGGAAAGGTCAGACACCGTGAGGTGATGTAGTGTGTCGTCTGTGATTCCCCCGTTTTTGGCGGATGCCAAAAACTGCTCTATTTGTTTCTTGAAACCAGGGGTTGGGTCCAATGTCATGTGAGTATAATAGCGAATATCAGCTAACTGTCTCACAGCTTCCATGTTATATTGGGTCCAGTCCTGTACCACCACTGCACCACCCTTATCTGCAGACAATATTACCAAATTATGGTTAGTTTCAAGTTCAAGGCTGGCATCCATTTTGATCTTTGAGAGATTGTTTGATTTGGCCCAGAATTCCCTAAAATTAAAATGCAGATTTTGAGAATGCAGTTCTGAAACATTAACACATTGTGATGCATTGGTGGCATAAAATTAGATTTGTGGTATCTGAAACCATCCTGCGATTCAGGATTAGTTGCTGTTTGGAAAAATAACCTGAGGTTAAGAAGTCTACAAAATGAAGTTATATCTTGTGTGAGTATCTTCAGACACATAAAAGCCAGGTATAAAATTAAGACCTTTATTCAAAATTTTTTCCTGGGTGGGTGACAAAGGAGTGGATGATATGTTCAATACATTATTCTCTACTATTTCTGTACGATCAGTTTCAACAATCCATCCATGTTGTCCACTTTTGTGATGTTTCCTGCCCCCCTCCTTTGCTTACCCCTAAAGGGATTGAGGTGTTACTTTGTTTAGAGGCCGGAGAGTCTGGGGCATGCTGTGCATCAGGCTCAAAGCCTGATGAGGATTCCTCACCAGAAGTATCATAACTGAATGAGGAAGGCTTTTTGAAGATGGATCTAGGTCTTTTCCTATTAGCCACCTTTCTGTGTGTTTGCTCAAACCTCACATGTGTATTACTTGAAAAGGGATGCCCACCCTCATAGTCGGTTAAGTCCCTGTGAAATTTTTTTATTTTTCTGTCTTTTAATTGCTGCTCCAAAGTTAGCAGATCCTGACTGACTTTCCTAAGACAGGTGCTATAAGATTCTTGTCCTTCAAATTTCTGTATGTCCCCACACATTTGTGTGATTTCTAATAGGTCTTTGTCAATTGCTCTCTCATAATGAGAGGCTAAGATTTCAACAAAGCTCATAGAGGCTCTTTGTTGAGCCACAGCCCATTGTTCTGTAAGGGTGATAATATTTGGAACCAGTGGCTGTATATGTATCCTCAACCCCCGTGGTGAAATGCCTTTAGTTAAATATGCCTTGAAAAGCTTGGAATGTTAGTCCGAAGTGACCTTGTACTTTTATTAAGTTTGAAAAACTGCACCTCATAGGTATTTTTCTAGGACCACATCCTCTGGCCCATTTGGATTGGCTGTATTGCCAAGGCCAAAAATGGCCAAATCATCCCTATCTGAGGATAAACCCTGTAGCAGGTTAGTAACATCCATTGGTGGTTAATCAGCACAAAATAAATGCTATTTGTCCCCTATTCTAACACCAGAAGTTGGAAATATGAGTCTCCCAATAAAGATAATCAAAAAATGCTTAAACTTAAACTTGATCCAGTGATTAG
Source organism: Protopterus annectens (assembly GCF_019279795.1). Classification (NCBI taxonomy): domain Eukaryota; kingdom Metazoa; phylum Chordata; order Ceratodontiformes; family Protopteridae; genus Protopterus; species Protopterus annectens. The sequence continues at coordinate 1,311,331,296 of NC_056741.1, read as the reverse complement.
GTTGGAGTAATATATTATTATTTTTAATATTATGACTTATAAAGAGACAACCTTAATGGCAATGCTATCTATGTTCATGTACCAATCCAATGTGGAAGTGTCAAGTGTGGACAGTTAGCCCCTGCTCCTCTATATATCTATGTATTTTTTCAAAGCAGTGCTAAGTCTAGCCACACTGACTGTCAGGACATATGCCATACCATTGTAAAATGATCGAGTGTGGGCAGTATAGCCCCTGCTCCTCAATATATTCAAGCAGTGCTAAGTCACAACACCCAATAAATTGATGACTCCACAGTTATAAAATGTACATATAAGGAGACTTAGGGTAAATTAGCCCCTGCTGTAAAATGATTTTAATTGTTAAGCAGTGCTAAGCCCATAGTCAATATATACATACTCTCCACCATGTTCAAAAGACATGAACTATAATAGCCTTTGCCATACATGAATAATAGGTACAAAATGTGCTACTGGGGTATGGCTCCAGAGTCAAAGAAAACAAAGTATATAGAAGCTCTCCACAGTACTGCCTTTATTCAAGCACAAGCGCTTTCACACATAGCTTCATCAGGTGCATACAATAGGAAACACACCCTTAAATACCAACAAAACAAAACACATGACCTTAGCTTATACGTGTTTAAAGACATAACACTCTTATTAAATACAATTCGCTATCTAGTAAAACATTTATTAAAAATACAATAAATATTGTAATGTATACTATAATAATATATAAAAAATAAAAGCAACTAAAACTACCTATTGAAACCTCTCTTAGGCAACATTGGTTTCATGGGAACAAATTAATTTAGCCCATGACCAAAATTTGCTCTCAATGACGCTATCCATCTAGCCTCTGCCTCTTCAGTTCTAGCTCTGATGTCTCCTCCCCTAATAGTCTCATATAACCTAGACAAGACTTTAAAACAAAAATAATGTTCATTCCCCATATTACTAACATGCTTCGCTAGGGCATTGGTACCAGTGCCTTTCTTAATATGGTAGATATGCTCCCTCATTCTTTCTTTCAAGGTGCGGTCTGTCTTTCCAACTTAGAAATGATTGCAAACAACGCAAATAGCCAAGTACACCACATGGAGGCTCTCACAAGTGGCTTGTACCTTAATGTCAAATAACTTGCCAGTATCTGGGTGTTTAAAAAACAGACTACCATCTATAAACTTACAATATCCACATTTACCACAAGGTTTTGTTCCATAAGTGGTTATGCCACTAGAGGGCTCTCTCAACTTACATAGTCTCCTTTTCAAGTTCTTTTTATTCCTAAAGGTAAACTGGGGCCTTGAACCTACAATACCTGAAATAGTTGGATCTGATACTAAAATTTCCCAAGGTCTGTTAATAATATCAGTGTAAGTCTTAACATCTCTTGAATAAGGAATACAGACTTTCAATTTATTATTATTTTTCTTAGGGGATCTAGCATTGTTCACAGAAAAATAGGGTTTAGCCTTCGTACACCTCAACCGTCTAACAATTTTTTCATTCTTAAAAATCATATTAGAATCATAACCCCTTTGAAATAGTTCAAATCCAGTCATATTCATTCTCCTTTCATATTCTACTTCCTCTGCACTCAACCTGGAAGCTCTATAGAACTGATTCTGCACCACATTATTAAAGACATAGTGAGGGTGCATGCTGTCCCTAGACAACAAGTTGTTAACCCTACAGTCTTTTCTATACATCTTAGTTGAAATGTTCCCTACACTATCCTTGGTGACAGTCACATCAAGAAAATGAACGTCAAAGTCTGAGTAACTCAAAGTAAACTTTAAAAACTGTGTGGATTTATTCAAGTAGTCCACAAAATCTACTAACTGTGTAGAAGTACCTTTCCAAATTAAAAAACAATCATCCACAAACCTTCTATAGAAGGATATATGGACACTATAAGGTCCATTTAATAAGTATTTATTCTCCCAAACCAACATCACTGCATTGGCATAGCTATTGGAGCATGAGCTCCCCATCGCTACACCATTTTTCTGCCAAAAAATGTGGCCATCAAATAAAAATACATTATTATATAGTACAAGCCTCATTAACTTCTGCAAGGTAGATATTTCATCTGCTTTATAAAGACCTACTTTGACAAGTAGTTCTCTCAAAAAATCTATCCCTTTGTCATTAGGGATCACTGTAAACAGAGAAACAACGTCTAGGGTGACTAATGTCACACACTCATGTATTCCTGTTTCTTCCATAAAGACAAACAAATCATGTAAAAAAAATGCTCTGTATCTCTCAGTACATGTTTGAACATATCTATCATGGGTCTCAATTTTTTCTCAAGGAAAATAGAAATTGACTCAGTATGTCACCCTTTACCTGCGACTATAGGTCTCATGGGCAGTCTATTAGAGTTCTTGTGCAATTTCGGCAACCCTTGAATGATAGGTGATTATGATTAAATCTATACATGAACAGATTATAGGTTTGCAGACATCAGGCCTCATTGATGAAGATTTGATGAGATATTTTTTGGTATCTAAACCATTGATACCTATCATTCAAGGGTTGCCGACCGAAATTTTTGACATTATATTCATTGAATATAATGGTCGTTAGATTGAATTATTGGTTTATCATTTATATAATGTTAGTGTATACAGATTTTATAATATATTGCTACACTTGGCTATATATTTATTTAGCAATATGCAACAACGTGTGTATCAATATCATTTATGGTCTGACAGTTCTATAGTTATTGTACTTTATTTTATTCAGCCAGTTGATATTTATATTATTATTTTTATATATATATATATATATATATATATATATATATATTTTTATATATATATATATATTTTTTTTTTACACTTTTTTTAAATAGTGTTTAAGTATTATTTGTTGTTTATTTATCTATCTAGAGGTTATGACATTAATATGCTTAAAGTTTCTTATAACTGTTTGTACTTGATATTTATATAAGGTCCTTTTAAAGAAGACAGGGTTTGTTCTCTGTAGTTAGTAAATTATTTAATCAATGCTTCAGTTAATTGCTTGATTGATGTCAATTAAAGTGCTGGATTTATATTTAAACTGAATGAGATTCATTGCAACTTGAAATTTGATGAAGCGTACATTGAGTTACGCGAAAGCGCTCATTTTATGTCTGTCTTTCCATGGATTAAAGGATTTTGCTTTTTTATGGACTTTGTTTCATTATACTGTTGCCTTTACCGTGCTGAGTACACTTGTGTTTGCTGCAAATATCTATAGCTAATAATGTCAATGTTGAAGTCATTTGTGTTCAATAACCTCAAATTGATTTAGAGGTATTAAACTATGCATCAAAATCCAAAATGTTATTAGGAAGAGTATTCTGCTTAATTAACAATTAATAATTTGTAAATTAGGAACTCAATAATTCGCCAAGAGATCAAAATATGTATTATGATTAGCTCAAAAACAGTTTGATAAAGAAATGTCCTAATTTGCTGAATGTCCATAAATCAGCATGTCAGTAGTGAAACAATTTCCGTTTTCCGGCCTCAAAAAACAAGCATGTAGTTTTAAAGTCTGAATCCAAATCCAAAATTGGTATTAACAAAGATATTATACTAATTTGTCCAAGTCCACAGTGTTCATTTTGTATCAAAAAACAAACTGTATCCAAATGAGACAAAATGGCGACCATTTGACCTTGGTGTATACTCGTCTTCATGTATTACACGTATTTTCCAGCTAAGCACATTCACCAATGTCCTTCTGTACTCAAAAACCAAACTACAATAAAGTTCCACAAAAATAAAGAACTTCCGACCCTGTACCTTTACTTATTCCTCAGTGTTTCATGAAAAAATGAAGAAACGCATTCCACAAGGGTTTATAGAGTAGTTCCATTGTGATATATGCATCAAAATTATACCAAGTCCTGGACATAAGCCATAACTAAGCAGCCCCAAATTATAAAATGGCACCCAATACTCTGCGAGAATGCAGAACTGGTATACAACTGCTTAATAAGTGAAACAGTAAACAGTTAAAGTGGATTCCAAATATAAAAAAATCCCACAAAAATACATAGCTATATAGAGGAGCAGGGGCTAATATTTTCCACACTTCACACTTCCATATCGGATTGGTACATGAACATAGCATTGCCATTAAGGTTGTCTCTTTTATAAAGAAGAAAAGAAGTGGAGCCAGCAAACATTGATACAAACAATCCAAATTTATTTGTGATAGGTTAACAAACCTACACATTTATGTTACAGACCGGTTTCGGTAGAAAAACACAACCTTCTTCAGTGTATAGACACAAAGCATAAATGTGGTAACTTAATATAGAAGCATCTGGGTCCGTATTGGTGGGTCACAAATTCTCAGTGAGCCCAGGTGGGAATAATCCCCCAAGTTTAATTATCCATTTCTTCTCTTTATTATTAAGAATTTGATGCCATCCTAATTTGTTTGTCCTGTTGCCTGATATAATTTCAATAATAATAAAACTAAATTTGGCAGAATTGTGTACCAAAAGATGTTTATACAATGCACTACTGGTTTTCTTGCTACGAATGTTACTAGTATGCTCTGATATCCTGATTCTAAATGGTCGTGACGTTTGTCCTATATAAAATGCGCCACAATGACAACTGGCCAAGTAAATGATCCAATCACTGCTACAGTTTGCAAAGAAATTGATATCATATACCTGTGGACAGTTCCTACTAGAAAATTGTTTGGATTTGTTGATTATGTCGCAGTGAGTGCAATGTCCACATGGGAAACAGCCTGTTAGAGGTTCCACAAAAAGTGTGGTTTGTTTCAGTTCCGTGCCTGTTGTCCTTTTGCCATGTTTGAAATGATTGAAGAAACCACCTAGGTTTTTCCCTTTCCTATATGAAAATAGACAATGGTTTGGAATAAAACTGGAGATGTCTGGATCATATTTTAAAATGTTCCAATGTCTGTTAATGCTTGCAATCAATGAATTGGTATTGCGAGCATATGTAGAGGCAAATCTAAGTGTGGTGCATTCTTTTATAAGTCATAAGATTAAAAATAATATATTATTCCAACCGAATCATTGGATCAGGTTTAAGCATTTTTTAATTACCTTTATTGGGAGACTCATATTTCCAACTTCTGGTGTTAGAATAGGGGACAAATAGCATTTATTTTATGCTGATTATTAATCACCAATGGATTTTACTAACCTGCTACAAGGTTTATCCTCAGATAGGGATGGTTTTGCCATTTTTGGCCTTGGCAATACAGCCAGTCCAAATGGGCCAGAGGACGTGGTCCTAGAAAATACCTATGAGGCGCAGTTTCTCAAACTTAATAAAAGTATGAGGTCCCTTCAGACTAATGTATGGCATTCCAAGCTTTTCGAGGCATATTTAACTAAGGGCATTTCACCATGAGGGTTTAGGGTACATATACAACCATTGGTTCCCAATATTGATGCCAATCTTACAGGACAATGGGCTGTGGCTCAACAAAGCCTCTATGAGCTTTGTTGAAATCTTAGCCTCTCATTATGAGAGAACAATTGACAAAGACATATTAGAAATCACACAAATGTGTGGGGACATTCAGAAATTTGAAGGACAGAAATCTTATAGCACTTGTCTTAGGAGACTCAGTCAGGATCTGCTAACTTTGGAGCAGTAATTGTTGTTGTTGGTCTTTTCGGCTTTTCCCGGTTAGGGGTTGCCACAGTGGAACTCCGGTCCACTAATGATTGGCAGTAGATTTTTATGGTGCCGAGTTGCCAGCCCGATGCCCAACCTTCAGCGAAGGCACGCCCATTCATGCATGTCTTTCAGAAGCCACTCTACCATGGGGAGGACATGTAGACTCCACACAGAAGGCACTCCAGCCGAGAATCGAACAGGAGAACCTCTTGCTGTGAGGCAACAATGTACCACCGTGGAGCAGCAATTAATTGTATAAGTGAAAAAAAGAAAATAAAAAAAATATCCTTGTTTCCCGCCTTTTCTGAACTAGAATAGTCCAGTCTTCAGGTTTTGCTGAATTCTAGGCTGCGTCATAGTTCCTGTATTGCCCATATCCTTACTTGGATAGGAGGAAGCTTCTTTGCTCACCAGTGAGAGTGGAGAGCTCTGAGCAACCTAGCTGTCCCTCGAGGAGTGGTCGCAGCCCAGTAACTTGTAGCTTATTGGCCGCTTTGGGCCATTTCCTATCTCATTCAAACTCCCTGCCTTAAAACCAGCTTTAGCGCCGTTTAAGCAGTTTTTTAACAATTCCTGGCTCCACAAAGTCTGCTCTTCAATTTTTCCCTTAGAACTAGTCAAACTCTCTAAGCACTCAACCTTCATTCTACGGCCCAGCACCTGCTCAAATTTCTCAGTAAGCACTAACAAACTTTAGCACTACACCCCCTTATACTATCCAGAAGTACAAGGTTCCCTATTTGTCCATTCCGGTCAGTCAATAAACCAGTTCTTTAAACTATCCAGGCATGTCCAAAGCGCAGTTTCAGGTATACTCTCCAGTCCAGCTAGTGAATCTGGGAATCTTGAGGCAATGTTACAATTGCCTTATGTACACAGACAACCCTCTCCTTCCAACAAACTCATATATTTGTGAGAGATGCAACTATACAGCCAAACTGGAGGCCAAGCTCTCTCAACCCAAGACTGGCATAGTCGGTCAGGAGGAGAAGGAAACCACTTGCACCACGCAACCAGTCTCACATAGACCAAACTCACCAGCAAACAAAACACAAGCTCACAAAAACATACTCGGAGACTCTAAATAAATATCTGTCAAAGCAGCAGAGACCTCCAAAGCAGACATCCAAGCAACCGCTACCCCACAACAACTTACACATATCACATACTTCACGAAGTCAGTGTGCCACACAGTCGCAGCCCCTAAGGCTAAATAACACACCTAATACACTAGTAATTGGAGACTATTGTCAGGCACATGGACGTCCCACTCACCAGACTGAACAAGGAGAGGGTCACTGTAAGCTGCCTGTTGGGAGCCATGATCTGCCACATAACACAGGCACTCAGGTCACTCCACAGCAGGTACAAATATGACTCTGTCATTGTCCATATTGGTGTGAATGACCCGAGACGTACCTCCCTGGACTACATGAAAAGAGACATACAGGAGCTGTCTGATCATGTAGCCCAGGCCGGTATGACCCTGACCCTGAGTAGCATATTGCTCTCACCAAGAATGATGCCGCAGTATAAAGACAAAATGATCAAGTTTAACAATTGGCTAAGCTATTAGTGTCATTCAAAGGGGATCCAGTGTCTGTCAGCCTGGGATGACATGCTAGACAAGACACGTTGCTTCACCAGGGATGGCTTGCACCTGTCACCCTTAGGCTTTTGAATACTGGCTAAGGCTCTTGCCACCCCCATAGTGCCTTTTTTAGAAAAGGCTCAAATGACAAACCCACCTCCATAGACAATACCAGAAACAAAAAACTAAGGGTAATGCTACTCAATGCCAGAAGTCTAAACCTCACCATACACGCACTCGAGGCACTCCTCAATATGGAGAAAACGGATATCTGTGCAGTAACAGAAACCTGGTTCATGGCTCCAGACAGCACCCCAGCACTACCAGGATTCAACTCATACCATTCCTTTTGGCCCCAGAACTTGGACCGGAATACTAAAGGTGGGGGAGTATCCATTTTCATCAAGGATACCCACACCTCCAGGTTAGTGGCACTGCACGAGGCAGCAGGAGACCATCCATGTGCAACTAACAGTAGGTAAAACTGCTTTTCAGTTCATACAGATCACCCACCTTGTCTCAGGATCCCCACTCGGCTTTCCTAAGAACATTGGAGAATATGAAGGTCTCACCAAACACCATGATATTGGGGGATTTCAACTACCCAAACATTGACTGGGAAAACTACTCAAGTCCCAACTCTTTAGCCCACCGGTTCCTGGAGTTTATAAACTCAAATGCCATGGGACAACTGGTCACCACTCCCACAAGAGGGGACAACATATTGGACTTGGTCATCACCAACATGGGGGCTCAATGTTCCACACCAGAGGTAAATCCCTCATTGGTAAGATCAGACCATAAACTTATCACAATGGACATCCACATCCCGACCTCACCCCCAGCCAAGGAAACCACTGTGAAAATTTTTTCAAAAACAAACTTCACATTTCTCAAGACCGAGGTGGAAAGTTTCAAAGCCCCCGGGCTAATGGAAAATCCTACCCAAACTGCAGAATCCTTTACAAATGCACTCTATGAGCACCTACAGGAATGCATGGATCGTGCCATCCCAAGTAAAACCAAGACTCACTCCTCCAAGAACAGGAGACCAGTCTGGTGGACCCTGGCCATAAGCTATACAACAGAAGGAGAAAACTATTACATGACAAGGTACAATCCCAAAAAGAGAAGGCATCCTTGATCAGTACTAGCAAGAAACTTCGATCCCTCATAAAATCAATTGCCAGCTTCAAAAGAAAAATCACCAAAGACTCTAAAAATCACAAGGAGTTCTTTAGCTATGTCAAAAATCTGGGTGGCAGCTCTCAGATCTGCTCTGAGCTGGTGCAAAATGGCACGAAATACACTGAACCCACAGACATTGCCAACATCCTGGCGGACAGGTTCAATGCAAACTTCACCCCCCCTTTCCCCCCAAAAGGGCCTGTGTCTATCCCAAAAGAATGCAGTCCCCCAGACATCACAGGTGAAAGCAGCCCTCTCCAAAAGTAAAAAAACACAGCATCAATGGGACCAGATGATATCCCGGGCTGCGTCTTACATGAGCTCCAAAACAAACTAAACTCTCACATGAATTAACTCAGCATTACCACAGGTTATGTACCCAAAGAATGGCGTATAGCAACAGTGATCCCGCTCTATAAAGGTGGCGCCACAACGGATCCCGGGAACTATCGCCCTATAAGCCTGACTAGCATGTTCTGCAAGGCTATGGAGCACATCATCATCATGGATCTCATAAACAGACATTGGGAACCTCCAAACACTGGACCCCACCCAATTCGGCTTTAAGGGCAGATCTTGCCTCTTAAACCTAGTTGACTTCTTTGAAACAGTTACCAAAGCCTTAGATGAGGGAAAGTAGTCCACACAGCCTACCTAGACCTCGCAAAGGCCTTCGACACAATACCCCACTCTTATCATAAATAAGCTTACCAGCTTAAATATCAACCCATATGTCACAAGATGGGTTGCAAACTGGCTCAGGGATAGAATTCACATGGTCAGAACTGCGGGTGCCATGTCCGACTCTAAACCAGTTACAATTGGCGTCCCACAGGGATCAGTCCTGGGACCCCTCTTGTTCGGTATATACTTCTCAGAGGTACAGGCAAACACGGGAGGACTGTGGCTGACCAAGTTCGCAGATGATTGCAAACTGGGAGCCGTAATAGACTCTCCGGCTGACACAAGCATCCTCCAGAAGGGCCTTATGGAGACTGCTACCTGGTGTCAGAACCATGGCCTCAAGCTAAATGCTAAAAAATGCATAGTCATCCCCTTTGGGAAAAACAAAGTGCCCACAAACTACCATATAGGAGGTAATCCACTAATTATGGAAGAAGTAATCAGGGATCTGGGGACCCAAGTAGATAGTAACCTCTCCTTTGACAATTACATTGCCAAAGTGGTTAGAAAAAACCTTCTATATAGCCCACCTAATCACGAAAGGGTTCACATCTAGATCGAGAGGTCATTGTGCCCCTCTATTCATCGCTCATCAGGCCCATAATTGAGTACAATGCCCCATTTGGGATGTACCTTACCCGACACCTGCAACAGCTGGAGAGACCTCAAAAATACCTCACCAAGAGGGTTGTGGGCCTCAAACAGATGCCCTATGCAGCTCGACTAAAGAAACTTCAGCCCTACTCAGTTGCTTACTGCCTACTCAGAGGTGATCTCTGCCTGACATACAAGGCCATGTCTAACCCGGAATTGTTGGATATGCTCCACCTCAAGAAAACCAGATCCATTAGAGCTACATGCTTCAGGGATTTGAACCTTAGCACAACAATAAATAGGACATGCTGGAGGGATAGATTCATATCCCAAAGACTTCCCGCGTTCTGGAATAGAATCCCATTCCATGTTAGGCAGAGACCCCTCGCTGACCCTCTTCAAGAGTAATCTTGATGAGTGGCTGGGAAATAGTAAATTTGCTCCTGGGATCACTTCTATGGCCCTGCTGGACAGATGCTCAGGAATCTAGTCTAAAAGGGAGGCAAAAGCCAACACACATTCTGGCTAGGCTTATAAATGCCCTAGGGCAGATAGCCTAGTACCTACCTATGAACCTAAAAGACAGAAAGATGAAAAAATTTCACAGTGACTTAACTGACTATGAGGGTGGGTATTCCTTTTCAAGTAATACACATGTGAGGTTTGAGCAAACACAAAGAAAGGTGGCTAAAAGGAAAAGACCTAGAGCCATCCTCAAAAAGCCTTCCTCATCCAGTTATGATACTTCAGATGAGGAATCCTCGCCAGACTTTGAGCCTGATGCACAGCATGCACCAGACTCTCCGGCCTCTAAACGAAGTAACACCTTAATCCCTTTAGGGATAGGCGAAGGGGGGAGCAGGAAACAACTCAGAAGTGGACAACATGGAAGGATTGTTGAAACTGATGGTACAGAAATAGCAGAGAATAATGTATTGAACATATCATCTACTCCTTTGTCACCCACCCAGGAAAAACTTTTTTAATAAAGGTCTTAATTTTATATCTGGCTTTTATGTGTCTGAAGATGCATTTGAATATAACTTCACTTTGTAGACTTCTTAACCTCAGATTATTTTTCCACACAGCAACTAATCCTGAATCGCTGGATGGTTTCAGATACCACAAATCTAATTTTATGCCACCAATGCATCACAATGTGTTAATGTTTCAGAATTGCATTCTCAAAGATCTGCATTTCAATTTTAGGGAATTCCATGCCAAATCAAACAATCTCTCAAAGATCGAAATGGATGCCATCCATGAACTTGAAATTAACCATGATTTGGTAATATTGTCTGCAGATAAGAGTGGTACAGTGGTGGTACAGGATTGGACCCAATATAACATGGAAGCTACGAGACAGTTAGCTGATAGTTGCTATTATACTCACATGACATTGGACCCAACTCCTGGTTTCAAGAAACAAATCTACCAGTTTTTGGCATCCGTCAAAAACGAGGGAATCATCACAGACAACACACTACATCACTTCATGGTGCCCAACCCTTCCAGTCCATACATATATTTTTTTACCCAAAATACTCAAGAACCTGGAAAATCCACCTGGTAGACCTATAGTTTCAGGTAGGGGTTCCTTCACTGAACCATCCCAGTTTCTGACACAGTATCTCAAACCACTTCTAAAATGGGTTTGGGTGCGCATTCAAGACACCATGGAATTCCTCAAAATCATCTCAGAGATTCAGCTTGAGGCTGGGTGGTTACTCTGCACTCTTGATGTTTCTTCATTGTATACCATCATTCCTCACTGGGCGAGGCTGGAAGCATTAGAATACTGGTTATATAAGTCAGAGCTATACCAACCGGGTTTCAACACCTTTTTACTTTGCTTGGCTGAACACGTTCATATGAAGAACATGTTCTATTACCAGAATAAATGCTACTTACAAATACAACGCACTGCCATGGGAGCCTCATTTGCTCCCATATATGCTGATTTATTTATGGCCCACATTGAGGAACAGCTCATCTATGACAACTCACATAACATCTATCTAGATGAGATTGATATTTGGAGAAGATACTTGGATAACTGCTGGTTACTATAGAGATCAGACCCTGATTATCTTACGGAGTTTATCGGATATTTAAATGACAACTCTCATCTATGGCATCAATAAGATCACATTTCTAGATTTCATAGTTGGCAGGAATGATGACCACACTTTAACATTGAAAGTATATCACAAATACCTCTAATACAACTCCCTTCTGCATGCTACCAGCTTTCATCCTACACAAATATGCAGAAACATCCCAATTGATCAGAGGCATCTCTGATCAATACTAGCAAATACTAGCAAAAAATGCGATCACTCATAAAATCATCCAAGGCCAACTTTGAGAGAAAAATCGCTAATGACACAAAAGACAATCATAAAGCCTTCTTTAGCTATGTTAGAAACCTGGGTGGAAACTCCCAGATATGCTCAGAATTAGTCCAAAATGATAAAAAAATCACTGAACCCACAGGCATTGCCAAGACAGGTTCAGTGCAAATTTCTCCCATCCCTCCCCCCCAAAAGGAGAAATATCTATCCCACCAGAGTCTAGCCCCCCAAACATCTCAGATGCCCAGGTGAGAGCTGCTCTCGGTAAAGCAAAAAACAGCATCAATGGGACCGGACGGTGTCCCCGGCTGTGTGCTACACAAACTCAATGAGGAACTAAACCCACACATAAGGCTGCTGTTTAATCTTAGCCTTACTACAGGATACGTACCCAAAGAATGGCGACGGCAACTGTGGTCCCACTCCACAAAGGCGGTGCTTCTACGGACCCTGGAAATTACCGCCCCATAAGCTTGACGAGCCTTGTCTGCAAAGCTATGGAGAGGATCATAATGGAACTCATAAATAAAGACATTGGGGACCTACAGACACTGGATCCTACCCAATTTGGCTTTGTCAAGGGCAGATCCTGCCTCTTGAACTTGGTCGACTTTTGAAACAGTCACTAAGGCCATTGATGAGGGTAAGGCAGTTCACACAGCCTACCTTGACCTAGCAAAAGCGTTCGACACAATACCCCACTCGGGCATCATAGAAAAGCTCACCAGCTTAGATGTAAACCCATATGTCACAAGATGGGTTGCAAACTGGCTCAAGGACAGAACACACAGGGTTAGAGTTGCTGGTGCCATGTCAGACTCTAAGCCGGTCACGGCGGTGTCCCACAGGGCTCAGTCCTGGGCCCCTCTTGTTCGGCATTTATTTTTCTGAAGTGCAGGCAAACATAGGGGATTGTGGTTGACAAAATTTGCAGATGACTGCAAACTGGGGACCATAATTGACACTCCATCAGACACAGACATCCTCCAGAAAGGTCTCATAGAAATGGATAACTGGTGCCAGAGCCATGGCCTTAAGCTAAATGCCAAAAATGTATAGTCATACCCTTTGGGAAAAACAAGGTAACCCCTAATTACCACATAGGTGGTAATCCATTAAACATGGAAGAAGTTATCAGGGACCTGGGGACCCAAGTTGACAGTAACCTCTCTTTTGACACTCACATTGCCAAAGTGGTTAGGAAGACCTTCTACATTGCCCACCTGATCATGAAGGGATTCACATCCAGATCAGGAGAGGTCATTGTACCCTGTACTCTTCACTTATCAGACCAATGATGGAGTACAACGCCCCATTTTGAATGTACCTTACCCGACACCTGCAGCAGTTGGAAAGACCCCAAAAGTTCCTCACCAAAAGGATAAAGGGGCTCAAACATATGTCATACGATGCCCAACTGAAGAAACTCCAGCTCTATTCAGTCGCATACCGTCTGCTCAGAGGTGATCTGTGCCTGACATACAAGGCCATGTCCAACCCGGAATTAATGGACATGCTCCACCTCAAAAAATCCAAATCCACCAGAGCCACGAGATCAAGAGACTTAAACCTCAACACGGATATAAATAGGACGTGCTGGAGGGACAGATTCATCACCCAGAGACTCCCTACACTATGGAACAGAATCCCAGTCCATGTGAGGCAGAGCCCCTCACTGACTCTGTTCAAGAGAAATCTTGACGAGTGGATGGGAGATCGTAGGTTTACCCCGGGAATCATCTCTGTATCACTGCTGGACAGAGGCAGAGCAAACTAATGGGTATAGTATTCTCATCCTAAGGGGTGGTGAAAGCCACACACACTCTGGCTAGGCTTATAAATGCCCTAGGGCAGATAGCCTAGTATGAACCTATGAACCTAAAATCACAATTTTTGCGAATGAAATGCATATGTTCAAATGATGCTACTTATCAGGTATATCAAGAAGATCTTACTACTAGATTCAGGAATAGAGGATACACAATGGGGAATATCTTTCGGGCTAGACACTGGGTGACCAATCGTAACAGATCTCTTAACATACAGGGACAAGACTAAGAACAAGAATTCAACCATCTGACTAGTCACTACATATGGTAGAAACACTAATGTCCTACTCAATAGTGTCCGCAGACACTGGAACATACTCTTGGCAGACAATAAATTATGTGAATTTCTGGAAGACAGATGTCAATTTTCCTTCAGGAGAGGCAGGAATTTGGGCTCATTCTTAAATCATTACAAACATGGTTGGAGAAGCAAAGATGACCCTATACAAACCACTCTGGTGGGGGATCAACTCAAGGGTTATTTTCCCTGTGGCCATTGTACTCACTACAGAAGGATGATGAAGACACACCAATTCAGCAGCAAAAACACTAGGCAAGTATTTGATATTTTCTTTTTTGCCAACTGTCAGATGGACTGGGTGATGTATTTGGCTACTTGTAGCTGCTCTGCGTTTTATGTGGGACAAACGTCCAGGCCTTTAAAATTCAGAATATCTGAACATCTAAGTGACATCAGACACAAGAAGCTTACAAATGCTTTATACAAACATTAAGAGGTACATAAAAATGCATCTTTTACGTTTACTGTGATTGACAGAATCATTGGACAGAGAACCAACAAATCCGGTTGGCATCAGATATTAAATAAAGAGAAAATATGGATCAAACTGGGTCTTAATGAATACCTTTAAATGGTTTTGGTTAATTGAATAATTAATTTATCAAGTTGAAGCTTCATTTAGTGGTAAGCTATAAAAGGGAGAACAAGTGAACATGTTTTTGCACTGAAGAAGGCTTTGTATTTTTACAGCCAAAACCTTTGTTTTGTCTTTTTCATGCCTTTGAGCTAATAAATATATTAATTTATGCTACAGTCTGCTGGCCCACAATTTTTTACTGCTATAAGGTCTTTTTGGAACCGTGCAGTTGCTGTACTTGCAGGGGCTGCCTTATCTACAGCTGTTTCTGTTTGCCACATGTTGCATACTATCTACGTTCGCTCTGGAGCTTACTGAATCCATGCTTTTGTCACTTGCAAGCATGTTCGTATGTGTTTGTCACCTCATGGATCTGACAAATCTCTATTGCTTTGCTTAATGTCAAGTCACTGTCACTAACCACATACCACATACAAGTCTATCCTTTATCAGCTCATCTTTCATATCACCAAACATGCTTTAGCTTTGTTTTTCAAATCAGTTATATTAGCTGCAAATGTTTCCCCTGGTTTCTGATTTCTTGTGTAAAACAAATGCTTCTCTAATGCAATGTTCATCTGGGGGTCGCATATCTCTCTGAACTTATGCTTCAAGCACGGGGGATCATCCCTTGATTCAGCTTGCACAACAATATGGCAGTCTGCACCTTCACTTTCATACACTGCTGGTGCATTTACAAATGAACTTTCCCTTCCTGTGTCCTCAGATCCTGCTAGATTTAGCAAAATAAATGCCTTGGCACATGCCCCTTCATCTGCATGAGCTGCTTGTATGAAAATATTGCACTCTTGCTCAAACATTCTCCAGTACTCTGCAATATTCTGAACAAACACAAGTGGTTGAGGTTTTCGAAATCTGTCTGCCATATTAACACATACCAGCGAAGGGTCTTATAAATACACACAAAGACACACAAACACACACACACACACACACACACACACACACACACACACACACACACACACACACTTGCATTAGTAATTGGCATAAACACAATTTGTCCAAAGCTTTTGTCCTCTGTACTTATACTGTCTCTTCTTGAGCTCTTCAGAATTGTGCAAATGATCAATCTCATAGTACTTTCAAATAACTGGACTTTGCCAACTAAACTTCTTGGGCTTCTCGATGCTTTATTGCACTTTGCGAAATAACTTTTCAAATTTTTCAGTGCTTTATTGTGCTTTGCAAAATATTTCTTGATGTTTTCTGTGTTTTGTGAGACAGCTTTTTAGAATTCTCAGTGTGCTTTCCTATGCTTTGCAAAATAGGTTTTCCAGGCTATCAATGCTTTATGAAGCTTTGCGGGATTGCTTTTCAAATTTTTCGATGCTTTATGGAGCTTTACGGAATAATTTCTCAGACTATGCTTTATAAAATCTTAGATTGGTAAAGTCAGACATGCTAAAGTCATTTATTTTCAAAACTGGTAAAGACAGAAATGCTAAATTGTTTGGAACTTTATTGACAAAAGCAGGAATGCTACAGTCATGCTCCATCATTTGTCAAAGTCATTCATCACTTTATGAAACATACAAGAAGTTTACAATGCAACTGAACAATTCATGAGCACTGTAATACTTTTGTAATCTTTTATAAGAAGCTCCTTTTATCAATGCAAGAAATATATCAAACTGTACAATGCAAAGAAATGCAACTTCTGTTGCCCAAATTCAATATATTTTGGAAGTATTTGCACTTTGTAAATGACTACATACAATACACTGAAATGTGGTACCTTGCTACACAACTCTTTACAGTACAAGAAGCATTCTGTAATGGCAGCAATTTGTGAATAGAAACACCCATCACAAGAACTTTTCTTCAAATAACCATGCTTTGACTGGATTACACAAGATAGTTGCACTTTGCACACGGTGAACTCTTTCAAATACATGCACAGTAATAAGCATACACTGTAAGTACTTTTACTCACTCTGAGATACTTCTAATTACACCGTTGATAGAATAGGAAATCAAAGTCATGCCCAAATACAGCACTTTGCCCAAATACAAGCAGTTTCCTTGCTTTAGTTTTGCTTACTGTCCTCTTTTCCTTTCTTATTGTATTCTTTTTGCTCATTTAAGCCCTTTTTATGCCCAACATACTTTCTTCATGCTCGTTTTACTCTAAACATGCCCAGTTCTGCCTTAGACATGCTTGTTTTGCCTTAAACATACTCATTCTGTACTTTAAAGTCAAATCATCTTGTCAAATACTTTTATCTTAAACATTTTCTCTAGCGAACAAACTTTTTGTACTTTCCTCTTGCCTGATATGGTTTGTGCCTTTGTAATTCACCTTCTTGCCTTGTTGCATCGAGTAAATAATTCAGATTATTTTTCATTACCTTTGACTCCAAATGTTCTTTTCTTTTATCCCAGTTCTGACACCATGTCGCTTTTATGTTGGTACACAAATAAATGAGTCTGCATGGGTTCTGTTTAAGCAGCTTCATTCTATACAAACACTTTACTGTAGAGATTGACTATCACTAAGTAACTTCTATACAAACTAACTGCTGCAATCCTACATGCTCACTCACTGGCTGCTTCTACAAAATGGGACTAGGGATTACACGTGTCTGGAATTTATATGTGCATGCACAGCCTCGCATGCTTCTTAAAGACATAGCACACACATGTTAAACTCGGATCTACATCTAGGTCACAATCAACGTGGGAATGAAATTCCTGTTGTACATACCCATGTCTCCTAGGCATACTGTTATACTTCCTTCTTGTAGCCCTATCACTAACATAATGGTCTTTGCAACAAACATGTAACTTCACACGTCTACTTATCACATCAAATGTTTGTTTTTTTTTTTCAATAAATTAAATATAACATCTTAGGTGTGTGTGTCTGTGTGTGCGTCTGTGTGTCTCCATGCCTGGGTGCATTTTTGCCAACTAAATCCCTCCTCGAGGAAAAATAAATTAAATCACAGAGACGGTCCTTCCTTTTTCATATTTCTTGCTAGTATATTTTCATCTACAATGAGAAACTGACTAGTTAATAATCCCTATCCTCTTCTGAATTTCAAGGAACTAATAAATATGTTTTTGCTTAAGCACTACCCAGTATTTAATTAGCATATACATAACCAGTTGTGGCCCTTTTTGGAAGACTTGTGCAGAACATTAAGATGACTTTTTCTATGTCTTTGTGTATTAAAAATATAAACATGGCTAGATATCAAGTGCCTTTTTTATGTCATTTCCCTTCAGAATCTGAAAGTGCTATTTTGTCAAATTATGAATATGCTGGAGGTACCTAAGAGGTATATAAGCTTGATTCATAATGCCACTGTTCACTAATGTGTGGCTCTAAGAAAAAAAGAAATGCTGGCACCCATGAAACAGGTACTTGAGCACAATAATCAACTAACAGCATTAGACAGTGAAATGACTAGTGAAACAGCATAACAAATACTCCTTTATTGGTAACCTTTGTCTGTGTGTGATCTGAGCCAAGTCAGCTGAGAATGTTTGATTTGTAAATGACAGGGTGATCATTGTTAGGGCAGATATCATGTGCAGGGGAAAGGCTGTTTCTGTATTGCTGAAGTTACCTGTGTACCAGAGGTGATATTCAGTTTGCAGGAGAAGCCAATGTATAGTATGCAAAGCAGCTCATATAAGTCTCCATATGTGGTATGGGAAGCCAATTGAAGAAACAACTAATGAGAATGTGCAGTAGCTCAGGCACGTATGGATACAGGTTGGCATAATGGTTAAAGTCTGCACCCCCCCATGCACAAGTAACAAGATTCAATTTTGACTTCTGGCCAATGCCTTGTGTGGAGTTTACATGCTTTCCCTGTGCCTTCCCACCTCCAAACATAAATAAATAAATTTAAAAGAAACATGGTAGGTGTTTCCACATCAGACTCCTCCAAAAAAGTACATGGAGTACTGGGCAGGAGCACAAACTCTAGCTGATGCCCATCAGGGGAAGAGTTGTGTAGCCTAACTGCTTTAGGCATCAACTGTGTTGCATAGCATACTTTATACAGGAGAACATAGTTCACAGTGTGGTCTGACATCCAGCTCAGCAGCCAGGATTGATAGGCTATTGGCCAGCTCATGTCCATTCACCTAGCTTCGTTTACCTGGGTTTGCTCCATTACACAAAAACTGGGTGTAAAACCAATCGACCTGCCAAACATGAACTAAGGATTGCTATACTCAGTATAGGCTCACCGACAGGACGCAGCTTGGATGTGGATGACATGATGGTAAAGAGAAGCTTGGACATCCTGTATATCCAGGAGACAAGATGGAAGGGCAATGTACCAAAGCCACTTGGCTGGAGATCCAGAGCCTATTACTTGAGGGAGGACAGACTAGAAATGGCTTGGGAATTTTGGTGAGGGAGAGTCTTCTGAAGACGGTGAGGGATGTCATCAGAATCAGTGATAGACTCATGGTAATCAGGCTTCAGTGCACAAAAAGGGTAGTATAATCGCAGCCTGTGCCCCACAGCAGGATTGTTAAAACGAGGAAGAGTGCATTCAGGCAGCTGTTGCAGATTTAATAGATACAACAGGACAACATGGGTTAGTATTTATAAGAGGGGACCCAAATCTCATAGAGGGACAGACAGAACAGGATATGTGGACTACCTGGATCCACTTTGTTGGAACCAAAAGAATAAAGAAATAAATTATATTCTAGACTTATGTTTGGCAAATGGCTAGATGGTGGCTTACATGTGGTTCACTAAGACCACATACAATAATGGCCAAAATACAATTCAGATCTATGTACTCTTAGTAAGGAAAGGGCATTGGGTAGAATCAGATGTTGCAAAATCATCCCCAGTAAAACAGTTGGCCAGTAGTATAAACCACTTGTAGCCTCTATCATCTGTAAGCAGTGATCAGTAAAGGTTCTAAGGTGAACAGAAGTTTACTTGAGAAAAAGCACAACAGTTCAAGGGGAATACTCAGGGCTGTAACACCTCAGGAAAATGAGAAAATAGGTGGAATTCAACAGGAAGAATGGTAGCATCTGAAAATAGCATGTTTGAAGCCTATAGAACAGATATAGGTTGGTCCAAGTATGGAAATAATATAGAAAGGGAAAGATGGGGGTGGAACGCGGAAGTCCAGAAAGTTATCAAAAGAAAGGAGGAGTGTAACAGAGTGTGAGATAGAAAAGACAGACCAAGCTAAGAAGGAATACTGGGTGGCTAACAAAGAGGCTAAGTGTGAAGTCACAATAACAGAGAACAGGGGCATCAGCGGCATTCTACCAGCTTCTGGAAAGTGACTGAGCAGTTGGCACAAAGAGACTCTATCCAGCCTGCAAGGCAAACACAAAAAGATAAAGAAGATAGTTATCAGACATCCTTCATAAGAGAGGTCATTAGCAACCTGCTCACCCATGATGCCAGTAGCAACCTGCTCACCAGTCCACAGGACATCAAAGCAAGTGGAAGAAGTACTTTCAGCAGCTTCTGAATGAAGAAACCCCACAGAAGCTGTACTGCTCCACACAGCTTATGACTGAAGAGGAAGAAGAGCCCAGCCAAGAAGAAGTAATAATAGCACTAAGAAATATGCAATTGGGGAAAGAGCAAACTCAGATGCGGTCATGGCAGATGCGATCGAGATGTTGGGTGAGTTAGGGAAAATTTTGCCTCAGAGGGTACTCATGGCAGTATGAAGAGAAGGGTATATCCGAAATGACTGTAGAATACAAAGGGGACCTTCACAACAGTGGAGTATCAAACTCGTGTCATATTGCATGACAGTGCTGGAGAGGGTGAGTGATAAAAGAATATACAAATTAGTAAAAATAAGATGGGAGGTGAGCAGTTCAAATTCAGTTTAGGATGCAGCACTACAAATCTGATGTTTGCATGAGACAAATTGTGGTGAAGAAGGTAGAGATGAGGAAAGAGTCCAAAAGGACATTCCTACACTTGGAAAGACCATATGACAAGGCCCAAAGAAATCTGATTTGGACAGTCCTGCAATGGTTTGAAGTACCAGAAACATTCAAAGAATTAGTGTAGGCTATGTACAATGACCCAATGATATAAGTATGAACAGGGGATTCCGATGGGAGTGGATGTCCATTGGGGTTCAGCTCTGAGCTTACAGATGTTCATATTGGTGACAGACTACATTAGCCAATAGGTTAGAAGGGACAGATCAACAAAGTTGCTGTATGCAGACAATACAGCATTACAAGCAGACTCTGAACGTGGAACTTCAGCAAATGATAAGGGAATGGAATGCAAAACTAAAACACATGGGTTAAAACTGAGTACAGACAAGATAGTTATCATGGCAGTAAACGGGAAAATCAAAAGAAGGTGAAAACTGATATAAAAAGGAAATACATAGTAGAACAGGTTAACAACTTCAAATATCTGGCGGTGGGAAGTCTGAATGCCGAGGTCAAAGCTCGAATCAAAAAGGCTGCAGCTGACTGGCACAGAGTGCCGGAGTAGCATGCAACAGAAGAAAGCCAAAGAAGCTGAAAAGTATTTGTCTCATGGACGAAAAGTAGGGTGAACAGAAGAGTGCCATGACCAGTACATATGTATGGAAAAGAAATGTAGGCAATGAAGGCAGAGAAGTTGAGGAAGCTTGGGGTGAAGGAGATGAAGTGCTGGAGACATGTTGTGGGATGCACAGTGAAAGACAGATGAAGAAATGAGGATACAAAAGTAGAGGCCAATGTAGCTTCAATTGAAGAAGGTCAGAGAGAACATATTATGATGGTTCAGGCATGTGTAGGAAACCAGAAGATGATTTGGTGAAGAAAATTTGAGGGAGAGATAAGAAGGCAAGAGGAAATGAGAGAATCCAGCCAAGAGATGGATGGATTGCGTCAGAGAAGATTGCGTCAGAGAAGACTGACAATTAGTCATAAGCATTAAATAAGGTAAGAGAGTGGAGTTGAATTGAAAGATATTGCAACAGTTGACACAACATCCGAACCCCATGCAGAAAATAGGATAAAGGGTACTAATAATGAGGAGGAGGAAGATATTGAGTGACAAAAGCACGTTTGGCCAGAGGTGTAGGTCTGTCCTATAGGAGAAGCCATTGCATGCATAGGCATCTGAACAACTCAAACATATGAGAGATCTTGGGAGGTTTGTTACCTTTTGACACACACAATTTCTGAAGACACCAGTATAAGGCATTAGAGTACATGAAACCAGAGATATGTATGTTGCTTCCTCATAGTTTATTCACAAGTCCCAAGACTGAGCCAGTCTTATGATACAGGAGCCCATGTTACTCTACCTCTAGAAGAACACTGCAGACCTGGAACTCATAGAAGAAATGATTGTACAGGATATGGAACAGCTCAGATATCTTGGGCCCATACTTCTCAACTGCCCAGATTTTTGCCTCATATTTTTGGTCTGTTCCTCATAAAATTTGTGGTTTTCTGGAAAATCAGTGCGTTGGTCTGAGGATTGAAGTCACTAAATAATAACATACATTTGAGTTTTAGACTTCAAATCCTTCAGGAAATGCATGTTATCACAAACCCTGTTACTCTAGCAACTTTCTAGGTTTATAAGAGCAATATTTAAAATCTGTCCTACTTTTTGGGCCTTTGTTCCCCCCCATTTTCAGACCTTGTCCAGATTTCTGGCACTAAGAGGTTGATATGTATGCTTAGTCCACAGCTGTGGGATAAAATCCAAGAGAAGTTATTACAAAGGATGTAGAAAAAAAGGTTGGCTGAAACATAGGGGAAAAGTGAATACATATTTTATGAGGTAGCACAGACATGTGGAGCCACTTGTAAGTGTACTACATGAGGAAATGCCACTTACTACACAGCATGTGGAATGGTTTGGACATATAGGGCCACACATGAGGATCTGGTAGCAGAAGCTACTGTATAGCATTTGGGGCAGGCCGGGTATGTGAGAACATAGGTGTAGGTGAAGCACAAGTAAATTCACTAGAAAGAATCTGAATTAGGTTGGGCATTTGAGTTCACATGTGGAGGAGAAGCCAATGGTAGAAATCATTATTTAGGATGTGTAGAAGCTCAGACATGTGGTGCAGCCTGCAGCAGAGATTACAGTGTAGAGCAGCTCAAACATATGCGACCATAAACTGAGGTGATACCTGTGGAATAAATCACTGAGTAGGATGTACAGCAAATGAGATGCAAATTTCACAAGAGCAGATGAAGGAACATCAGACTTTTTGAGGTCTACCTGTGAAAGTATTTTTTTTTTTTATAGCCAGTTCACTGAAAACACAGTTCATTGAAGGTCACTAAAAAGAGAGATATCTCTTTACCCTGAGAGTTCATTGACTTAGTATAGTATAATTATATCTAAGTATATGAAATAAGGATGCTAATCCATCTAAGGAATAAACACTGCTTCTGGAGGGATTGTATCTTTCTTGATAGACACCTCAGTTTAAAATCAGTTTGGTTACGTATCCTCATCTGGATTTTTATAATTATATTGGTGCAGGAAGTACTGTCATCTGCATGTAACTTTGTCTGCAAAGATGATTTCTGTTTTCTTTTTAAAGTTAACTGAATCAGATTTCAGTTACATTGCTACATTTGAAATGAGAGTTCCACAAAGTGCATTGGAACATTTGATGTATATATCCAGATGCAGCTTGCAGAAGCCACTGCATATAACGTGGAACAGCTTGAGCATGTGGGCTCACAAGATGAGGTATAGGAAACGTCAGTATAATGTGCAACAGATCACACATTTCATGCATCTCTTATGTATATATCAGCCGACAGGCAATTCACAGAACTATAATAAAGTGTCTATAGGAAAGGGCCTTGCACCAGCACAGATTAATTGGCTGTGACATGCAAATCGCAGCCTGATTCACTTATGAGAGCAGGCATGAGCTGCTCTTCCCTGAGAAGTAACTATAAACATCATGTAGGTATAGAATAGTTTGTAATCTGAAGTTAGCACAATTGGAGGAA
Organism: Protopterus annectens; assembly: GCF_019279795.1. NCBI lineage: Eukaryota > Metazoa > Chordata > Ceratodontiformes > Protopteridae > Protopterus > Protopterus annectens. The sequence goes on along the minus strand of NC_056741.1, from coordinate 1,311,307,521 downwards.
AATTTATGAAAGACTGGAAGTAATGATTTGACCATGAAAGAGGGTTAAAGCAGAAAACTGAAAAAAAAAAAAAAACACAATGGAAGATGGTTATTTTCCTTGGGCATTCCAGGCATAGTTTCTTTACCCTAAAGGTAATGTGTTTTGTCAGTACTGTCACACCTACAGCATTGATGCTTGCTGCAGGAAAAACCTGCTGAACGGGACAGGCTGTGAGGTATTTTATAGCATTCTACATCCCTCAGTTTCAAGGGAGTAACAAAGTGCACTGACTGATCCGACAGAAGGCATGCTTGATTCCAGTTGTTTTCCAATAGCTGGCAGAGCTGAGGTCTGCAAAACCTTTAGGAAAAACAGGGGTCCTTAAACTAAGCCAGGTAAGTTTACAACAGCATTTAGAAAATTAGATGGAAACATACTCCTGGAAGAAGTACTTAAATGTTTTTCATTGCTTTGGAAGCTGTCATGAATGATGAAGAGGTTTCTGTGATGCTAGTAAGAGAATAATGATACCTATTTGTAAACCAGTTAGGCCCACTGCACATAAAGTCCATTTCAGGGGTGACTCAGGAGCAACGTCTGGTTAAGTGGATTGCTAAAAATCATGCAATAAGCTAAGATAATCAACCGCTGTATCACAGCTTGTGATCTTAACCTCTGCCAACTGCCAAACATCAAACATCTTAGAGCACTGCATTTTAGTTTTAAAGTTTTACCTACATTGGAGGATGCATCTCTTGCAGGATTGTTTAGCCTTTGAATTTTGAGTAATATCATGCCCTGGAGTAGGATACTGTGTTTATAAAATAGAAAACAATAATTTAAAATGATAACATGCAGTATTTTAACCTAGATGTTCTGTAACAGATAATTGCTTCTTCATAAATCCAGAATTTCATTTATTTTAAGTGTATCTAGACTTTCTTTTGGCATTCAGCCTTAGAAAAATGAAAGTTTTTTTTCTTGGAATGGTTTAATTTTGTTTTAGCTTCAGCTTCAGATTAATAAGTGATGCGAATACCTGTTTAACCATGCAAAGGTGTGTGTTTTCTTTTGATTTTTAGAAGCACATTTAATTTTTATTTTAAATGTCACATACTTCTGATATATATTCTGGGAAGGACTCGTATGCTCGGTGTAAGCCTCTTCTTTAGGTTTATGAAAGTATAAGGCTAAATATAATGAACAATTCATGAATTCCCCTCTCCAAATAACTCTTATGGCTACACTGTGGGTATAGTAAGTACCTTAAACATAAACAATAGTTTAACCTAAACTGGAGTAAAAGAGAAAACGTATGCTCCAAACATAAGATGCACATATTCTTTTAGGACTTTTGAAAATTTATTAAAACATCCAGAACCTAGAAAATATTGCAGTTTCCATGTTTTTTTTTTCTGGTGAAGAAGATGACTAATATAAGAATTGCTTATAGTCATAGCACTTGTTTGTGTACCCACGGTATCTTTAGCACTACAAGTACTAATATATTGTCTGGCACAATAACACTTGGAAATGGCAAAGCTGAAGTTTTGTGCATGCTACAAACATTTCCAATTATGATACTAGCTAGAATTTCCACTTTAATCTATAGATGTGAAGTTGTTCTATCTCACCTTCATTCTTTACTGATGGGTTTGGAACCGATCCTCTGTTCCGACTTGGCCATTTACACAAGCTCAAGGTCTTCAACTAGCTTGTGGCTTATTCCCTAACCCATGATGCTCTAGTGTCTTCTCCAGATCTTGTCTGCCGCTGAAACAGATTGGGTGATTCTACTAGCTCTGGCTAAGTTGAATACATTTTTTCTTCTGCTTTTTGTACTATCGTTAAAAATAATTGGCTTATTTCAGTAGTGTGTGGTGTGAAACTTCTTAGAATGCATAGTCAGTTAGTTTTTGTAGTACTAGTTAGTGATTTTTGATTTTTCTTTCCTAGCCTTTTGGTATCCAAACCTACATTCTCCTTACCCCGTTAGTCAAGTAGTATTACTTTGTTTTGCATTAAAAGTTGTTAGAACTTGTGAAAAACCAACTTTAAAGACTTTTTACATAGGTTATCTTCTTATCGCTTCAAGATAGCATTTCTCTGTGTGCTTGCATGCGACTGTCTCTCCCCTTAAACAGTCGCAATTGCTGTTTTTGGTGTATAATTTAGAGGTGTGCTATTAGTTGTACAAGTTTCCCTTTATTGTAGCACCAAAGTCCATTTAAGGTAGAGGGCTTTTTTTTCTTTTTCTTCTTTCTTGTGTCTGGTTGTTACTAGTTAAATACTATAGCATTTTTTTTCTTTATTAGAGCAGAGCCTGGTTAAGTTAGAGGACCTTTTTAATTCTTCTTCTGTGTCTCAAAAAAGGGGGGGGGGGCGCTATTGTTATTAAGATATAGGACAGATTACTGTTGTGTACCTCTTTTTCAGTGCTTAATTGTGGATTTGTTTTGCATAGTTACTTCCAGCTCATTTGTATTGGAGAGCTGCAGGGATTGTGTGGTAAAAACTATATTGTTGTCTACTCATCTGTTATAATGTCCAAGGCTAAAGAGGGTAAACCTTCTGGTTTCAAAAAGTGCCCTATATGTAACTAGAAGATGTCAATCACAGATGGGCACACAGACTGCATTTACTGCCTGGGGCAGTCCACTTACAAGAGTCATGTGCCATATGCCACTCCTTCAGCTCCAGGGTACTTCATGAGAGGAAAAATAAATTGATTTTAAGAGGAATGATAAAATCTTCCTTTACAGAAGCCCTAGAACAGGGTCAAAGTTTCCATATAAAGTCAACTTCCCCTATATCTGACAAGACCAAAAGTGCAAAAAGGTCATCCTCTTCTACTTCAGAAGGACCGGAGCCATTGAAGAAAGCACCTAGGATGTCTTCGACAGTTTCCAGACCTATTGGTTCTGAGGAACCGTCTACCTTGGCTCCACTGGTATTTGGAGCCATTGGTTTTGCAAGTTAGGAGCCAGTCCCCTGCTTTGGAGCCGGTAACTCCTTTATTGAGGTCTCCACAATTGCAAGTTACAGCATCCCTAGCTCATTCATCTCAATCCTCTAGAAGCCTCTCTGATTTGGATGCGAGTTGCCTGGTGCAGAGACTATTGAGGATACTGGCACTGGCAAAACCTTTATCGGAACTGACCAGACCTATCCCTTCTACTTCGATTCCTCCTCCAACCCGAATAGCGGGATCGGAGCTGGAATGCGAGGAGCCAATTGTGGTGGAACCGTTGGAGCTGAGACCTGCTACAGGATCTTTGGGACTGACTGCTCCGACTACCTCAGTGCCATCCAAGGAGCCTAGGAGCTAACATTCACTGGTCGGGTCTGGGGAGGGAAGTCGAACTGAGATTTTTTTTGATCCAACCCTTCCTCTCGGGGCCTCAGTGCATGTGAGTTTGGTTCCTACCTCTTCTTTGGAGCCTCCCCCTGTGGTGCAGGGGGGGACCTTCCAGTTCTTTGGAGCCAAGAGTCTCTTTGGATCATGGGAAGGGGGCTTTCGAAGCCATAAGAAGAGCTCTGTCCTCAGTCAGCCACACCTTTGGGTCCAGCCATTCCTCCCCATAGGGCACTGGTGTCTCTCTTGGGGCAACCAATCCCACATAGGCGTAGAGACTCAGAGCCTCAGGATGCTCCAGTGGGCAAACCCTTCTCTTCTGAAACCTCTCCAGAATACCCCTCTGAAGAGGTCCCCCAGAGGAGAACTCGCAAGTGGAGGCATTTGGACTCCCCACTGGAGTCACTCATGTCAGACACAGACCTCGATGAATCAGAAGGGTCCCCACGGTCACCCTCTTAGAATGCATCTTTTGCTGACATCCTAGTAATCCTTAAACAGAGAGGTGGCTAGAAATCCATCACCACTTCTGACGAGGAGTCTGTTTACCTAAAGGTTTTCGGGTCTCGATCTTCCACCACTGGGTTGTCTCTGCCTTTCGATGAGCTTATAGATTTACTTTGTTGGAAGCCTTGGGAGTCTCCAGACAGTGGAGCCCGTCCCCAAAGGCTAAACAAATTAATCACTTCTCCTGAAGACAAAGCTTTTTTGATGAAAGGTGTCCCGGTAGATGCTATGGTGGTGGCGGCAGCCACCAAGAAGGAGTTGTCAGAAACGTCCATTTCTGTTCATCCTCTGAACAAAGATTTGCGCACGATGGACATATATAAAAAACACGTTTTCTTCAGTGACCTTTACCCTCAAGTCCTTGAATTACCTAACTCACGTCACCAGATTACAGAGAGATCTCCTTAAAGATCTTGGAGAGCTCTCCAGGGTTCAGTAGCTGAGGAAATAACAGAGAAGGTATCATCCCAGCTCTCCACCCTTAATTCCATGGTGTAATCATCCTAATTTCTTATGCTGGTGATGGAGCAAATAGATCAGCGGGTTCAGGAATAGCCCTTAGGAGACATTCCTGGATGCGCTTGTGTAATTTCACAGAACCCTTCAAGTCATCCTTTATTAACACCCCTTTCGATGGCTCATCTCTGTTTGGGCCTAAGGTTAGAGCCACTAACCAGGTGTGAACAGGAAGAAAAAACTCCCTCTGCCATTGGAGTCTGTTTTTCCACCCCTTCTAGACCCTATCCCAAGGGTCAAAATGGGGGGAAAAATGTGGTTTCAGAAATCCCAGAGTTTTGCAAGACACACGTGGTGAACTTTCCTCCAGGGGCAGAGAAGGAGGTAATAATGTAAGACGCCGGCCACGCAGCAGAGGGGGTCCACAGAATCAGGGCGACCAGTAATCCTTTTTCGGTAAGCCCTTTTAGTTCTCCTAAAAGGAGGCCTATCTGTCCCACTCTGGAGGCAGTCAGGGGCTGCTTATCTTTGTACGCAGATGCCTTGCCAAAAATAACAAAAACCAAGTGGGTACAAAGCATCATATCCAGAGGCTACTAAATACTCTTTTCCATGCCACCTCCAAAAAGCAAAAGGTTCCAGGACGTTCCACCCAGTCACAGGGATCAAGCAACCATAGAAATTCAGAAGTTTCTAGAAAAAAGTCATCCAGTCAGTCCCTGCAGACCAAATAGGATCCAGGACTTACTCAAGGTTCTTTTTGGTTCCAAAGAATACAGGGAACTGGAGACCGATATTGGATCTCAGCAGACTGAACAAATCAGTAAAAAAGACAAAGTTCCGGATGGTCACACTGCAGTCGATACTTTCCTTCATGGGAAGAGACAATTGGATGTGCTCTATAGACCTTCAGGATGCATGCTACCACATAAGAAGGGACAGGCCATCCAGGTGTCATCTGCGCTTTTAGCTGGGAGCCAGTCATTACCAATTTCGAGCTCTGCCCTTTGGTTTCAGTACAGCCCCCAGTGTGTTCACCAAATGTATGGCAGTGGTCACGGCTCACCTGAGACATTTAGGATTCTGGGTGTTTCCATACCTAGATGACTGGCTCCTAACCGCCACCACCAAGCATCTCCTAATACAAGCAAGAGACACCACCTTACACCTCTTTGCACATTTAGGGATTACTATAAACTATGACAAATCTGCCTTATTGCCATCTCAACATATCATCTTTATAGGCGTAGATTTAGACACAACTATAATGATGGTAAAGCTTCCAACAGAAAGGATACAGGTCCTTTGAGCACATGTGTTGGACCTCCTGTTCAAACTAAAAACTCAAGCATGGGAAGTTCTTAAAGTACTGGGCACGATGGCAGCAGCAATCAGTGTAATTCCTCTAGCTTGCATGCACATGAGAATTCTACAATGGCTTCTTTTTACACAGTGGTTCATGCAGGAACTCCCAATGTCTCACCAGATAATACTGATGGAATCTTGCAGGAAAGACCTATGTTGGTGGCTTCACTCAGACCATGTGACATCAGGACGACCTTTTATTCTCCCAATTCCACTAGCCACGGTGACCACGGACACTTCCCAGATAGGGTGGGGGGGGCATTATCAGGGAAGAACAGCCCAAGGTATGTGGCAGAATCACAAGGCCTACTTGCATATCAATGTCCTAGAGATGAGAGTGGTGCTACTAGCGTTGCAAGCATTCCAGGACACTCTTCCATTAGGAACAATTGCAATTCAGACAGACAACATGTCTGTATATGGTATATAAACAAACAAGGAAGAACCAAATCTTATCTCCTTTGTCGAGAGGCCCTGAGAGTATGGCAGTGGGCAATGTCTTCCCAACGCTTTCTGATAGCAATGCACATCTGGAGAAATCCAACATGATTACGGACAGACTCAGCAGAGAAATATTAATGCCCCATGAGTGGTCCCTCAAGCAAGAAGTAACGGAAATGATTTTCCAGACATGAGGCCACCCTTGCTGTGATCTCTCTGCCATGTCCATGAACACAAAATTCAGCAGCTACTTTGCCCTAATTCCCCCTCCGGGGACCCCCCACAAGGGATGCACTAGTGCACGATTGACCCCCTGGTTCTCCTCTATACTTTCCCCCATTTCCTTTGATACTCAAAGCTCTTCAGAAAGCCAGCATATTGGGAAGGACCTTAATACTAATAGCTCCTTACTGGACTCATCAAATTTGGTTCCCCTTCTTGAGGCCTCATCTTCAGGAGGAACCTTGGATTCTGGACCAAGTGCTGGATCTTCTGATTCACTCATTGGAAACTCCTCATCCATCCCTTCAAACCTTCAGATTGACAGCTTGACTGCTCCAATTCCAAGAATACCCAGGCTACAAAATCTTTCATCCGCTGCATGACACATTTTGATAGTTTCTCACAAGACATCAATGAGAAAGTTATATCTTAGCAAATGGAAAAGATTTTCAGTTTGGGCATCAGAGAATCACAATGACCCTTATTCAGCATCTATGTGTTCTGTTCTGGAGTTCTTGACAAAACTTTTCTCTGAGGTGTGGCTGTCTCAGAGTTGATATATAAGTCAACATCAGGAGATACAGGACCCCCCCCAAGTGGAAAAAATAAGAGCAATATTCGACATTCACTTGTATTTTCAGTATTTTTTCCTTTGTTTTGAGAACTGACACTTCAACAAGAAGTTGTCATATACACACACTTGCTTACAGACAGCAGGCATTCCAATGAGCACGTTTTTGATATGCTAATTCACCTTTAGCATGTTTCTAAGATGTGGGAAGAAACCAAAGCACCAGAAAAAACATGCAAACAGAGGACATGCTGATTCTGCACAGGAGGGAACTAAAACCAAGAAATTGACTACAGAACCACTCAATGTGTGGTAAGAACTATGTACTTTCAAAACTGTTCAATATACAATCAATATAAAATATATTCATTTTTTCCTGACTTCAATTAAGGAAATGCTTATCTTTTTACAAATCAAAATGCGCTCAAAGATCTTTCAGTGCATGCCATAATGAACGCAGTTTTTAAGCACGCTGGTCGGTCATAGGGTGCAGAGCAGCAGTTTAAAAAAAAAGTCAGGTACAAGGAATTCAGGTACAGAAAACTGCAGTTTCCAAATGTTACTACATTCAAGGGTTCTTGTAGATTTTCAATGTTAGTTCTATCAGGAATATTTATTAGGTACATCAGAAAGTTGTTCTTTTTTCTCAGTTTTTTTTTTCCCATATCTTCATTCTAAGAATGATCTTCCTGCAAAACAAAAAGTTACTAAAAATGAACATTTTACAAACATATGTCAAGCCAATTGGAGGAACTAAGATGTTATTGATATAGTAACTATATAAACAACTAGGTAGCAAAGAACAGCTACACAAAAAATTATGTGCATTTTATTATCCTCATAATCTGTGAAAGCTGTTGTCAGCTGTGGTATTTTCCTTATTCCTTACTCTGATCTCTGCTTGACTTACAAAGCCATGTTGGACCCAGCTCTGTTAGAAATGCTATATCTAAAGAAATAAAAAGATTGCTGGAAAGTCACCAAAAATAGACACCGGTGAAATAAAGTAGTTTAATCCAGGAAACATAAAACGCCACAATACATGTACATTTTCGTCGTAATCCAGACTTCAGACACTCCCTATCTCCATTTGGTACTAGCACAACATTTAAAAACAGCTAGTAACTACTAGTCACCGAAGAATAAAAAGTTAACAGTTCTATGAATCAGTTTCCTGGTTACGCTCAACTTAAAACCCTATCAGTTATTTTGTGTGTAACCACAAAAAGTATAACGTCCTTGAAGGCTTTGCAGTGTGTTTTTTTTTTTAACTTCCGTTTTCTTCTCCTAGGATCCTAGGCCTTAAACAATTGTCCTGTATGGACAGCCTCAAAAAAACTCCACTATTCTCTGTCTCAAATTGCCTACTTAGAGGCGATCTCTGCTTGACTTACAAAGCCATGTCTGACCCAGCTCTGTTAGACATGCTACATCTAAAGAAATCCCAATCCCTCCACACCACATGCTCCAGAGACCTCAGCCTCATTACCACAATCAACAGAACATGCTGGAGGGGACAGGTTCATAACCCAGAGACTGCCCATGCTATACATGTCAAACAGAGACCTCACTGGCCCTCTTCAAGAGAAATCTTGAGTGGATGGGAAATAGATAATTCACCCTCCAGTGGCTCTACTCGACAGAAGCACTGGAAACTAAGGTCGGGTGGCATGATGCCAGGGAGATCCTATTGGCTAGGCTTGTAATGGCTCCGGGGCCATTAGCCTAGTAAAGACCTATGAACCTATAACCTCTCTTTACATCTCTGTCTGTAACCTACTCTTCGGTCATACTGCAAACTAATTTATTAGTCATGGTCCCACTCCAGAAACAACCCCAGTTTTTATATCAGCTCCCAATGCAATACTAAGTAAAGCCTTTGGCAAAGCTGAAGTAGATCACATTGATTGGAACACCATTATCAAGTTCTCCAGTTCTTTCAGGTAGACTTTAACTCGCAAGTAATTTGGTCTGGACAAAAGGGACATTAGGCTGTTTAGTGCTATGGGATTGTGTTTCTTCACCTGAGTTTTCATAATCTCAAGCAGATGATACAACATTTAAATGTCTCATCTGAATGACGTCATTTCCAAAGTGCTGCATCTACCCTATGTTGCACTAAAGAGTCAGTATTGAAATAGTAATCCAACCATCTGATGTGGGGATATTGCCCATGGCTCTCTGATTTATACAGCATTAATGTTGAGTGTCCTACTCAGCCACTGACATGGGTGCCAGGAAATGGTGAACAAAGTTCTTGAGGTTTTACCCCATGAATGTGTAGGGTAGAACAACAAATAAATCTTCAGAGTTCATTCAAGTTCATCTTACCAAATTTACCCAGGTTGACTATGGATCAAACTAGTATGCAGAACTGTCAGAATTTACTAGGCAGTTTCCCAGTGCCTTAACAAAAATAATATTACTTTAGGTGCAAAGTGGGGGTATAATACAGGCTTCAGTTGTATACTAGTCTAGCATAACATTTTATATATGTAGGATAGTTCTCAAGAAATGTACTGAATGAACTTTCTTCTAAGTCAGACCATTATAATTAATTGTTCTATGTTATTCTAGTTCAGTATTTCTGTAATTCACATATCTAGCATTGTATAAATGTTAAATACGCATTACTTCTGTCATGAAAAATTTAAAACTGAGATTCTACGCACAACTCTGTTGCTCAATTTTTAAAATTAGAAAAGTAATGAGCAGTCAGGATAGGAAGGCTCTTGCAGAACTTGTCGAATGCATTATTTGGGAAGTGCAGGAAGAAATAAGTGGATTCTGTTTGCTGCTGCCACTGCCCCCTCAGTCTACTCATGGTGGTCCAGTCTCCTTGTGGCCAGTGCCCCCAGATGCTTCTCCAGGACTGTTGCCACGATATCCCCTCTCTCAGCTGATTCTTCGTACCAGGCCCAAGTGCAGCATTTTACATTTGCCTGCATTGCACCTCAGCTGCCATTCTTCTATCTATTCGGTTAACCTTTCCAGGTCTTTTGCTATAATTATCTCCCCATCCTCCAATGCTGTTACGATCTTTGTGTCATCTGCAAATGGGATTAATCTTGTGTTTTTTCCCTCTGTTACATGTGAAGCATCATCACTGAAGAGTACTGTACTAAGAACTGTCCACTGTGGTGACTTTCTGACTTTCCTTATTCCTGACACTGACCTACCCTATTCTTCAACCATGCAGCAAACTAATTCATTAGTCATGGTCACCCTCAAAATCCACTCCAGTTTTCATATCAGTGCCAGTGAAGTACTAAATCAAAGGCTTTGGCAAAGTTAAAGTAGATCACATCTGCTTGTACTCCAAGTTCTCTTGCAACTCTGTCATAGCACCGCATCATGTTTGACTGACAGCTTTGCTGATCATGAAACTGTGTCCAACAGGTATTTGTCTGCTAGGAAAGAAAAACGCCTTACCCTCTGGATTCCCTCCATCATTTTCCCTGCTACCACTGTTAAGCTAATTGGTCTGGAGTTGCCTTTCAGCTCCCTCCCCCCATGAAGGAAAACAGTCTTGCTGTCCACCAGACCCCAGGCACTTTTAAAGTGGTCAGCATTCTCCTGAAGATCTTTATCAAGTAATCTGCCAGTGCATTGATCAGATTTTTATGCCCCTGTGAGACAGCAAGTCTGGTTCTTGTATTTTATGTTAGCTATGCTTTATTCTCTCTCTCTCCTCTTGTATCTAGTCTCCCCACTTTGCCTTCCCTCACTCTTAACATGACATCCTCTCTCTGCTTTCATTTACTACATTTGCTTTTCCCTGTCTTCCACAAGCCATCTTCAAACTTAGACTGGCTAGGTCTGTCCTTACCTTCATCTGTCTTGCTATATGTGTACAAAAAAGCCCTTACACCTCTTCCTGTTCCATAATGCCAACTCCTTTCAAGTTGTGCCTTTACTTATTTTCTCTCATTTGTTGTTCTGTTTACTGCATTGTATTGTGCTTCCTCGTTTTTCTCCAATATCCTCTTACTTCACCTGTTTTATGCCTATTAAATGCATTGAAGAGGTCTGTAAAACATATATAGTTAATCCTGAGTGAGTGTTGCCAGAGGAAGTGTGCCCCACTGACAAGAAAGGCAGCTTAGATATTTTAAACTTAGAATATATTCTTCTTCTAAAAGGCTGCTCTTCTCCTGATTTGAAATGCAAAGCAACATAAAAAAGAGAATTTTGCTTACTATGAAACCATATTACTAAAGTGTAATCAATAAACTATTCTAAGATTATAGATCTGCACAACATATACAGATAGAACATGAAAATTTACTTAATTATAATTTGGTTACTGGTTAAGAGAAGAAATACATACCAGAACCCTTTTCTTTTTACATAGGCTCATAGGTATTTACTAGGCAAGTTGCCCTTGCAGTACATTTTACGCCTAGCTGATTTCCCTGTTTGCGCTCAAATTAACCTAGTCCTTTTGGTTACAGATTGACCTTGTCCATCCCATGGTCATTAATTATCTATTACCCCTAATGAGAATAAATTGGATCATACCATAGGTTATTGGGGGAACCCATGCATGGGATAAAGCATTTAGGAGCTGCCTCTGTCCATTAATAGTACAGTGGAAGTCTTGGGGTAAATTTTCTGTTCCCATTCATGGATCCAAGTTGCACTTGAATATGGACAGGGAATAACTTTGTTTTATGATCAGTACATGCAAAATGTATACAGTACAAAACAGTTAATGTTACATATAATTGTACAATAGGCACTGTACCCCAGCTACCTCAGAATAGCATAGCAAGTTTATATATATCCCAGAGAAAGCATTAGAAATCAGTGACTTATTATCATACCTCTCAACCTATTAGAGCAAGAATAAATAATGGGGGGATAAAGGTCCAAAATTAGGGACAATTTTTAAATATTGCTTTTACAAACATAGAATAATAGTTTTTGCATTAGCATGAATTTTCCAAAGAGCATGAAGTCTGAAACTGAAATGTCTGTCATTATTTTCTGACTCAAAATAATTTGCTAGTGATTTGCTAGAAAACCACAATTTTATGAAAAATGAACCAAAAATACGAGGCAAAAATCTGGACATTTTCTGCGAAAATCTGTACAGTTGAGTGGTATGTAACTAGTATAGTGAAGGTAACTTGGTGTGGCATACACAGAGTTTGAATTTATTTTAAATACAGTGGGTGCATGTTGTAATTTAAGTCTGTCATAATTTTTAGGAATGCTGCAAACACTGGTACCAAAGTAATACTTCTGATATGAGAAGGGATCCTATTGCTTGTGGTAAATCTAGGGATACAGAATCTTTTTTCAAAGTTGTTTTCAACTTGTATGACCAATAACTGTAGGATGAAAACCATTTTTATCAAAAAGTGAGATGATTATAAAAATGTGACTAACTTGGTTTTACAAAAAAAAAAAAAAAGAAAAAAAAAGCCAATTCCAATTTCACTGAAGTTCAAGATAATGTCAAATTTCAACAGCAATGGCCTTATTTAGGGGAAGATAATTTTGTACGAGTGCTTAAGTTCAAATAATTGGCTGACCACATACTTAAATTAAGAGCTGGAAGAGTTACAGTGAGAAAAGATGAAAACTTGCGAGGTCTTACCTGTGTACTAAAAGGAAGTGAAGCTGTGTCCCAGGTTTAGTAGCTTATAAATAAGGGTATTAACTGACACTTAAAGTTGAATAATGTATTTTGGGAGCAAGTTTAAACTGTTATATTTGTTACATTGTATATTAATTTGCAATGACATTCACAAGGTTGGGTTGAAGACCAAATTGGCATATTTTTGTAGCCAGAGTCTGAAATTGTTAAGAGATAGTGAATGAGGTACTGAAAATATGGAAGGAATAGTCAAAAACAGGCAAAAGAACTTGTTTAGTGGTGGTTATGTCTTAAGAGATGATAGAGCCCATCTTCTCCCATGACATGTTAATAGACTCTAATGAATTTTACTGATATGGTGTCCATCTAGAAGACTTTAAATTTACTGTTTTTACCTTGTTTATGGTGTTAGATCAGACAGCCCAGCTAAAAATAAATAGATCTTATGTTGTCAATTTTCATTCACGTACTATGTTATGTTACTATGTATGGAGCATTTCTCCCTGGCCTCTGCTGAAAAAGGGTACTATTCCAGTCGGACTGTCTCGGTAAACAAATGTAAAATAAAATAAATAAATAAATCCTCAACTGTTGGGTTCAGATTAGATCCTCAGATCCAACTTGGCCATTACTAAAGCTCGTGGTAACAGAAAAGCTCTTGAACTTCTTCCTTACCCATAATGCACCACCCGTAACATACCTCAGATCTCGTTTGCCATTTTTCACAAAAGATGTGGTTGCCATAGCTCTTGAGTTTCATCGTTCACTATTTCAGATAAGTTACATTTTTTCCTTATAGTTAGTTTTTATCATCCCCTTACACTTGTATTATTAGTATTTCTACTGTTAACATTGTTGGTATATTTTCTCCCTTTTTCCTTCTTTATTATTTCCTGGAAAAAAGATATATACATAAATAAATAAATAAATAAATATATATATATATATATATATATATATATATATATATATATATATGTGTGTGTGTGTGTGTGTGTGTGTAGCATTTCTTCTTCTGTTTATATTTTGCCATTAGAATGGCTGAGAAGGGAACTTTGGGTTTTAAAAAGTGTGCCAATTGTAGGGTCAAGTTACCTAATTTGGATGCCCACAGCTTCTGTGTTTATTGCTTAGGCCTGCAACACCTTCAGGAAGACTGCACTATCTGCTGTAACTTTAATCCACAGGCATTGGTGGATAGAAAAAATAAATTAATATTAAAAGGTATGTTGCCCTCTTCCTTTGGAGAGGCTATGGCAGGGGCTTAATCCTCTAAGCAGGAGACTAATGAATCAAAATTTTCTCTTCCTTCAACTTCCTTGGCTCCACTCTCTGAGCCTTTCAGGAAAAGGTACAAATCAGATTCTAGGAGGCCTCATACCTCTTCCCCCTTAGATCCAAAAAGAAAGAAGTTGTCATATTCTACATCGTTGGATCTGACTAAAAACTTTTGGATCCCACTGTTAAGGATCCTATACTTTTGCCTAGGGCCCAGTATTCCCCATCAGTCAATCCTGTGCCTCCTAGGCTGCCTTCCTAGAAGGGCACCATACAAAATCTTCTTTTCTGGCATCATCTCATTCATCTAGGAGTTTGACTGAAGAGGATGTGGATCAGATGATGAGGAAATTTCTCTTGGTGCAGATCTAGATGAGTGTGTTATTGGTGCCTACCAGGTTGGATAAGGTAGCCTGTCCACTGCAGTACACTCCTTCTCTGATTCCCTTAGTTGCTTCATAGTCCCTTAATCTGGGTCTTCTGGGTCCATCAGGCTTGGACCCGAGAATAACTCTATCATCAGGTGCAAAGCTGACTGAGTGCCCCAGCTCTGACTTTTTCAGATCAAGACGACTCTCGGAGTCAGAGCCTCGTGTCGGATCTTAGGCATTGGAGTCAACTCTGAAGGTCTTGGAGCCATCTAGGTGCCTTGGTGCTTCTGCACTGGATAGCTTGGCTCTGACTTCTTCCTCAGGGGGGCTGCTTTCGGGGTGGGAGGAGACAATGGTCCAGAAGCCTGCCTTCTTGGTTCCAAGGCCCTCTCTATCTCTGGGGCAGTCAGCCTTCAATGTTGTGAAGAGGATTTACTCTGCTTCAAAAGGATTGATGGATCCAACCCCCTTGATTGTCAAACCACCTCCCAGATGTCTCTGAGCTAACAGCCTCATCATTTGATGCCACAGAGGCAGCCAGCCCAAGACTTCCAGACTACCCAGCAGGGTATTATAGTCTCTTCCAACACCTCCCCAGAACATCACACCGAGGTGGTCCCTAGGAAGAGGAAGTGTAAGAAGAGGCATGTAGACTCTTTGCAAGAGTCAGTCACTGAGAATACAGACTTTGATGAAGGTAACTGTCCCGACGATTACCTCCAGAAGACGTCTCATTTGGAGACATTCTTGAGATCTTGAAAAAGAGAGGTGGTTGGACTCCCAGCAACCCTAGACCTGAGGAGTCAATATTTCTGGAGACGTTCAGAGCTGGCCCATCTACCCCCCTGGGTTACTCAGACAAGCTCATTGATTTGGTCTCTCTGTGGGCATAGAAGGAACCTGACACAATTGAACCAATACCTAGAAGACCAGATAGGATTCTAGCTCCACCTTCTGGGAAGGAATTGTGAACTAAAGAGGTGCCCGTGGATGCCATGGTCTTGGTGGTGCCCACTAAGAAGGAACTTGCCGAACAGAGTTCCTCTGTTCTTCCCCCTAACAGGAAGTCTAGGGTGATGGACAGGTTTGCAAAGCATGTCTATGCTTCAGTTACCTTTGCCCTTAGGTCATTGAACTATTTGGCACATTTTACAAGGTTGCAAAGGGATTTGATTAAAGAACTTTCAACTTCCCTTTCAGGAACCGTTTGCAGAGGCCCAATTGCCACCCTTCAATCTGTTTCAAATTCATCCATGAAGCTTACTTTACATGCGGGCAAAGGCGCATCAAGGGCAGTGGGTTCAGGAAATTCCATTAGGAGGCATGCCTGGATGCATTTGTGATTTTGCAGAACCCTTCAAGTCCTCGTTCATCATTTGATGGCACTTCCTTGTTTGGCCCCAAAGTGAGGGACACATTACCCAGGTGTGAGAAGGATGGAAAGACACTGCACTGGGCATACATTTTTGACCCCTCAAAGATTCTTTTTGAGAAATCAATGAGGTGGTCAGAAGATGTGGTTCAGGACATCCCAGGGTCCTTTCCAGGACACATGTAGAGAAAGTTCCCTTGTGGCAGAGGAGGCCTGCAAAACTAGGGGTCCAGGGATTCTTTCTCTGACATACCCTACCAGCGGTCCTGAAGGGAGGCCTACA
>NC_056741.1:1311235352-1311260904 GCF_019279795.1 Protopterus annectens | reverse complement strand
GAGAATGGTGTGATGCAGCTTGGAAAATGGGCTGATAATTTTCTCTGTAATGACACTGCATCTCAATAGTAGTCAGAAAATATTTTTTTTAGACCAACTAATATCTAGTGGTATCACAAGTTCAAAGGGAAGTACTAGGCTAAATTCCATTGTGGGTCATTGTAAGCCTAGCCAGTTTCACTTTTTGTGCTCAAAATAACCTATTCCATTTGGATATAGATTGATGTTACCCATCCCATGGTCAATAATTATATACTACCCCTAATGAAAATAACTGGGATCATACCATATATTATTTGAAGGACCCATGCATAAGATAAAGCATTTAGGAGCTGCCCATTAGTAGTACAGAGAGCAGTCTTGGGGTGAATTTTCTGTTTCTCACCTGTAGATCTAAGTTGTGATTGAAAATGGACAGGGATGACCTTTTTTATGTGGATGGGAGTGTGTTCCAAAGCAGTGGTATTCTCTGTGAACATTCCTGTCCCTCCAAACCATTTTGCTGATGTTGCAGAAGAGGTTTAAATTCCAAGACTTAGTGTTTATGATGGCATTTGACTTGTTGTGCAGTAAATCCATCAGTAATGGGTCAGAGGATAACTTGTATGCCAGACTCAGGTCACTTTTTTTAGCAGTCTGTAGGATACTGAGTATAGTTACAAGGCTATGAGTCAGTCCATGTAGGACATGTTGTTTAGGCCTTGTATCCTTTCAGTAAGGTATCTCTGTGATAATTCCAGTTGTTGCACATGTATGGATAGATACATGCCAAAGAGGGGGCATTATATTCAATGATTAGCATAATGAGGGCTGAGTAGAGGGACAATGACATCCCTAGATCTAGACACAATCCCTTTGTTTATAAGCTGTACAATATAGAAAGACCTTCCCATTTAGATTCTTGACATAGTTATAGAATGCCTTGTGGTTGTCTTTGGAATCTTTGGTAATTTTATTTTCGTAACTAGCTTTGGAGGATTTTGAGGGATCCCAGTTTCTTACTGAGGCTGGTAAGGAATTTTTTTGCATCCTGGGATTTTCCTCTTTTCTGCAACAGTTTTTTCCTTTTGTTGTAAAGTTTGTTTATGTTAGCGGACCACCAGATTGGCTTCCTTTTTTTGGATGAGAGCATCTTGGTTCTATTTGGGATGGCACGATTTATGCATGAGTGGATGTGCTCATACAGTGCCTTAGTGTAGGATTCAGCAGTTGAACTTTCAGCTCCCGTCTGCATGAGTGTCATGAAGTTGGTCACTTCTGACTTGAGTAGCATGAAGTTGGCTTTGGAGAAGTTTTTTATGGAGGTTTCCATACTGGGGGGTGGGGGTGGGATGTGGATGTTAAGGGTGATTAACTTATGGTCAGACCTGACTAACGAGGGGGTGACCATAGGTGTAGAGCATCGATTTCCCAGTGAGGACCAGGTGCAACATTTTTGAGCTCGTCATTGATATTTGAACTATTTGGTTCAAGGAGGTGGCATCACTGAAATCCAAGAATCTCTACATACTTTTTGTGGTGGTTTTAAGTTCCCCAATTAATGAAGGGAAAGTTCAAGTCATTCAACATGATACTGTTTGATTCTATAGTAAGGGTTATCAATTTCCTTGCATATGCCTCACTGTCTCACTGTGTCATAGAGGAGGTATGAATAGTTGGCTACTATGTGGTTCTGGGTTTTGTTTATAGAAAAAATGTGGTATTTTTCTAGGTCACTGTGCTACATTATGAGTCTGGAGGTGAAATAGTTTTTTAGGACCACAGATACATCCACATCAGCTACAGTGTGCTACACTATGGGGATGCTGCCACAGTTCTGAAATTATATTTCAGTAACTATGCATGCATCGGTGTTTTCAAGTGTCAGAAATGCCTGTAAGGAGTGAAGAGTTTTGTATAGTTATCCAACATTGAGCAGTGCTACTTTTATATAGCTTGAAATGTTGTTGGCTATGTAGGTAACTTAAGGAAACTGACCTTGCCAAAAAAGCACTTAACCAATATACAGAAGCCATGATGAAACAGATGCTGACTATCCCTTGCAAAGCAGCCAAGGTTGTCCACTATCTTATCCTTCCCAGGCTGACATATACTGGATCTGCCTAGAGTAACACCAGTAGTTAAGACAATAATTAAAGTCATTTGTTTTTTGTTTGTATTGTGACATCATTCTTGGTGACGGCAGGATACTGCTCAATACTAGTTTTACACCCTTTCTGGATGCATATTCAGAGTTTTCCATCATTTCCTTTTTCATAATCCATAATCTCCATAATCTCATTCAACCATACACCACTGACAGATCTCTTCACTCCAGTAACCAACACCTTCTTGATACCACCAAAGCCAACAACTTAGCTGGGAAATCTCCCTTCTGTAACTGCATCACTAAACTATGGAATAAACTGCCAACCCCAATAACTTCCAACAGCTCCATCTCACACTTTAAAAAGCTCCTTAAGTCTCACCTGGTGGACATCTGGCTGTGCACACGTCACTCCTCTGGATAGGTCTTCCCTAGTACCTTGATATACTACTGACCATTATTTTAGTATAATCTAACAGCAATTAGTAACTACATCTGTAGGTAAATAATCCTCTTTACTTTTGTATTTGAAGCATGATGATGTAGACTGGGATTTTGTCCGTGTTCAAAAAAAAATGTATTCTTCGACATTATGTAACAGTTAATTACCATCAATGTGGTATTTTGTAATGTTTGTAAGATGTTGAGATGTCTGTAACTGGTACTCTCTGTATCCTTTTATATGTTAATAATATGTCTGTAATTGGAGTTTTTGTCCCTGGACCTCCAATGAAAAAGAACATGTGTCCAGTTGGACTCTCCCGGTAAACAAATGTAAAATAAAATAAATAAATATAATCCAAGGAGGTGTATCTGAAGCCATTCACTCCACATGCCCAGTCATCAGGTAATTTGTGTACCTGGGGTAAAGGGACTTGAGAACTACAGAGATATTACATATCCTGGTACATGAAAGGCACCTAACTGTTAATCTGTTTTTGCCCAGCCTGGTGAGTGGAACATCTGTGTGTCTGTGGAGTCACTTATAACCAGGATGTTGCCAGATGTACTATTTTGGTCTTGCTGCTTCAAGGGTTTCTGCCAGTTATTTATGTGACCCCTGTTAATGCCTGTATTTCCTATATTGCCAGAATGAGCTGTATTTTAGATAAGAGGTACTGATTCTGGCTTGGGTGCAGGAGGTAAATCTAATGGTATAGGCAACTGCCTCATCTTCAGAGTTCTAGGATGCTTAGGAAAAGATTATTTTAATGAGATCAGCACAACACATCTTAGAGTTTGTAAACTTCAGATATTGCATAGGTGCAGTTGGGGGTAAGACAGTTTAAAGATCACTGCATGTAGCTGGCTGAGAGACTGACACGTCCTTTGGGTTTAGTAGGAGTTCATTATTAGTAAGCAAGTATCAGATCACACACTGTATCAGGACTATGTGTACTATAGGACTGCCAACAGAGGGTGAGGGGTATATGTTGACTCCCTATGATGACCAGCTCTGCTAGATTTAAAATAAATGAGAATCTATAGAGGGGATGTGGAAATATTACAGGTATTGAAGTTAGGCGGAATAGTTTTATGTTCTGTGTAAGCCGACACTGCTCATTGTAATTGGTAATCAGGTTGTGCAGACCAGCATATCTAAGAGAAGGCTCATGCAGGTCAGCACAAGTAGTTTAGACAAAGCAGGAATGGAAAAGTAACTCATTAATGTTATTAGAAAGTACCCAGCCTGGGGCATAAGTAACCAGACTTTGCATGTACCACCCATTATGTAAATACCACTTTCATGGCACTGCCCTCAGCACAACTCCACACAGTAAATACAGGTGAAGAAAACAAAAGAATCAGTGAAGACTAGATGAAGTCTGAAGCCCAAGTGCTGTAAACCACCAGAAACGGTAGCAATTTGTCTAACTCTCACTTGGATCAAATAATAAAATGATTCTAAGATGGGTTCCAAGCAGATTCAGTCCAGGCAGTGATCTAAATGGAACAAAACAGTATTAAATAAAACAAACTGCTCAAAACAGATAAAACATTGTAAAATAGCAACAAGCAAAGCAAAAGCAGTTTAAAATGGTTGTAATGGCTAGGCAGGTTAAGTGCAAAAATGTGTGTGTCTGTGTCTGTGTGTCTGTGTCTCTGTGTCTGTCTGTGTCTGTCTGTGTATAGAGATTTATTTGCATGTATTTCCTGGGTTTCATTCAAAGGTTTAATGTACTAGACAGTGAAGACTCTGGTTTATCTGGGATTTGGGTCTTTCTGTTTGTTGGCTTTTTGGCTTTATTTTTTTACCTTTTTACCTTTAGTCTTAATATATTTGTGTGTGCATGTGTATCTGTGTATGTGCATATGTTTACGTGTGATGTATATGTTTGTGTGTGTCTGTGTGTATGAGTGTGCGTGTGTGTGTATGCACGGGTCTACCTGATAACACCGACATGCCAAAACACCGACAACGAAATAACCGACACCACAAAACCGAAAGTTCAAAATCACGAAACTTCACATGCCCGACTAACCACAATCCCGACAATCAACAAAACACAGACCTTATCCGAAAAACACACACACAACACAAGCACACCAAAAACCTTACAAACCTACACTAAACCTTACATACACAACTATCTATGCACTAACCTTAACCCTAACCCTAAGGTCCGTCGCTATCGCACACTTACCTTACCTGCACCTTAACCCTAACTCATTTAATGCGCCCCAACCCTAATGTCCATCACTATCTTACACTTACCTTACCCGCACCCTAACCCTAACTCACTTAATCCACCCCTAACCCTAAAGTCCGTCACTATCACACACTTACCTTATCCGCACCCTAACCCGAACTCACTTAATCTGCCCCAACCCTAAAGTCCATTACTATCACACACTTACCTTACCCGCACCCTGACCCTAATGTCTGTCCCTATCGCACACTTACCTTATCATTTCGGTGTTCTCAGCTTCGGCCTTTTCAACTGTCGGTCTTCTCGATCTTCCGGTGTCTGTTATCTCATTGTCGGTGTTTTCCGCTTTCGGCGTAATCAGGTAGACCCGTATGCACGCATGTATTGCTGCCATCCCATCTAGGGTGTGTTTTATTTTGTTTTTATTGTTTCTGATATAGTCTCCGGCATGAATTGTATTCTATAGTATCTAAATATGTGGATTTTCATTTGTTTCACATTCAGACAAATAGAAGCTAACTGTAAGCCATGCTGGCATAGCTGACCCCATACTGAGAGTGCTGTAACAATTTATTTTGTAATATTGCTATCTAGTGTGCATTCTAGATGAGAGGGTCATATTTTTATGAATAAAAGAGTTTTAAAACATAGACAACTGGGGTGCCAGCTGAGAATGAGACAGCTTGCCTTTACAGTATTTTCCAAGAGTTGGATACGTTAGTCGTTATAAACAGTTTGTCATTATGCCTAACAAGTATGCATAACAGAATTCCAGTGGGAAAAGCACAGATAAATGGAAATCTATTAGACTAGATGCCCTTAATGTTTCTGTTCTTTTTTTACTTTTATTTTTTTTATTGCCAGCAAAGTGCAATGAAAGAAGGGAGTATCACTGGAGCCCTGAGGAAGGAGAGAACAAGATGGCAGGAGTAAGAGGGCTATATAGAACAGACCATATGGAGCAATGCTGAACAACCAAATAGCAGATAAAAAGTGAATGTGTCAACTGCTCTCAAATACTTCAATGGAACAAAATGTCAGCTCTGAGGCTGAAAGTGACTCACATTTTTGGTTACAGGTAAAACTATTTAGGATAACAAGAAGACTAGAGTCCTATAAGAAATGCATGTCTATCAGGGATTTGAATTTGTGGAATAATTCTCATTTTGTACTTTTCACTGAAAATTTGCTCTTATTTTCTTCCAGAGTAGTATCGGGTGCTTCCTGTTAGATGCTGGTTTATCCAATGTAATACTGGTGCTTCTTTGGATTTTTGGTACCTTTGCCTACCTCACTGTTCTTGAGAACTTCTTGCAGCGTTGGATTCTCCAGAGAAAGGATCCAAAAAAGGTTAGCAGTAGGATGTTAATGTTTAGTAATTATGCTTCTTAAATAATTTTAGTAATTTTTATCTCTGTCAAAGAGTCAGAGTCCTCCTGAACTGTAAAATTAAAATGTGTAGTCACAAATCATTTATTAATGTGATGAAGACAGAGCAGTTCTTCTTTCTGAGAGTCATCGATTTTATCTTTTTCCCAGACCAAAATCCTGATAGTGTTTTGTGCTATCTGGGATTGCTATGATAATGAGATATTTTATCACTGGAAAGTAATCCCATCTTCAAATATAAGTTACAGAATCAGTTAAACTCTAAGCAATAAATATATTAATTATGTTTTAATTCTCTTGTACATACTAGAAAGTAAGACTTTACAGATGAAAGATAAATGACAAGTTGAAAAGTGTTAAAACATTCCATTCTGTATACTTCATGATAGCAGTCCTTTTTGCTAAGCAGACTACTTCACTTCTATTATAAGATTCTAATTGTACTCCATCTTTACTACCTACTGTTGATACCAAATAGAATTATGCTTCAGACTCAATTATAAGACCCATTATTGAGTACAATGCCCCATTCGGCATGTACCTCACAAAGCACATGCAGCAGCTGGTGAGACCACAGAGGCTCCTCACCAGGAGAATCCAGGGCCTCAAACATCTACCCTACACAGATAGACTAAAGGCCTTGTCCCTCTATTCAGTCTTCTACAGACTCCTCAGAGGTGACTTGTGTCTGGCATGCAAAGCAATCTCAGACCCTGCCTTGATGGGACTGCCGCATAATCGCAAGTCAAGTTCCACTCGAGTAATCCTCATGTGCAACCTCAACCTGATCTGTGACATCAATAGGACTTGTTTGTGGGGCAGATTTTGTTATATCCTGGGAAATAAGGAGACCACACGGTTTCTGGAGTTGTAAGGCCTTTCTTTATTAAGAGACTCCAGGTGCGCACCCATGCTACATGCTCACAACTTCTGCAAGTCATACATACCCCGGAACCAACAAGTTACCAGAGAATACAGAACCAACATTACATGTTGAATTCCCCACAGCGCCCCTACAGTACAACAACAACATTACCAGCCCGTATACTACATTCCTCCCCTTTTAAGCTATGACACAATTCCCTACATAAGCAAAACTAGGGAGCAAGTCCAAAACAATGCATTTAGTCACTTACTTCTAAATAACGGGCTAGTTATTAACTGGTTACCATACAATCGAACTATGTTGTTCTTGTAATCTATACATGCACTTTTTTTTAACATTGATAGTCCTTCAAGTAACTAGGTTTAACCAGCACACGCTTAGAACGGCACAATGGTACCACCCTAGGTGACTCTGGTGTCACAGTTACCACTTCAGGTATCAGTGTATCCATCCCTGGAACAGTTGGATCCTCGGGAACCTCTCCTTCCGTGTCCCGGCGGTCTCCCTTGATTGGCGATCCTCCTGCCACTGCGAGCCCTTGTTCCGAACTTAACGGTATTTCCGGGGCTGGCAGTTCCATGGAGTCTTTCTTCTGTTCGCTCCGCAGAATCTGGTCTACATGTCTCCTCACCAAGAAATCTCCATTCAACCTCACCTGGTACGATAATGGACCTGTACTCTTGACAATGAACCCTGGAATCCATTTAGGTCCATAACTGAAATTTCACGTCATCACTGCATCTCCCTCCAGAAAACTTCTCTCTCTCCGTCGTCGATCATGACATTCTTTTTGCCTCCACTGGGTCCTCTCTACCTTAGCTCGGATGTTTGGATGCACCAGATCCAGCGTGGATCTTAATCTCCGTCCTTGCAACATCTCGGCAGGTGACCAACCCATGGTAGACTGAGGTGTAATACGGTAGTTGAATAACACCCTTGACACTTTTGCTGCCATACTTCCTTCTCCGGACTTTTTCATCATTGCTTTAAAAGTTTGGACAGCCCTTTCAGCACAACCGTTTGAAGCTGCATGGTATGGTGCTGATGTGATGTGTACGATGCCATTTTTTCTCAGAAAACCCTTGAACTCTTCACTCGTGAAACATGAAGCATTATCGGATACAATAGTCTCTGGCAGTCCTTGGCTACTGAAACTCTTCCTCAAGCATTCAATGGTAATGAGGGAAGTGGGTGTTTTGACTGGATAGGCATCCATCCATTTAGAATGAGCATCCATGATTATCAAAAACATTTCCCCCATAAAAGGCCCGGCATAATCTATATGAAGTCTCTGCCAAGGTCTACTCGGCCACTCCCATGGGTGTAGTGGCGCCGCCACAGGCAAGTTGCGATGTTGTTGACATGTTTTACACTCATTCACAGCGACTTCAATATCGTGGTCCAACTTGGGCCACCAGAAAAAACTTTGGGCTAAGGCCTTCATTTGGGTGATGCCCACATGACCTTGGTGCAACTGCTGTAAAAGTGCCCGTCTTCCTGGGGACGGAATTATCACTCGTGCCCCCCACAATACGCATCCAGCTTGCACACTCAGCTCTGTTTTCCTCACCTCATAAGGCCGAAAAACTGGATCAGTTTGTTGGACTGGCCAGCCTTGCTGGACCCACTGAAACACTCTAGCTAGAACCGGGTCTTTGCGTGTCCATTCACTCAGTTCCCTGGCAGACACCACCGTGATGTCCTCCATCATCAAAACTCGGTCCTCCGCTTCCTCTTCCTGGAGATGCCCTGGTATCAGCAGACGGCTTAGCGCGTCCGCATTACTATGGTGTCTCCCGGGCTTATAAACAATCTCGTATTCATAAGCTCTCAATGTTACAGCCCATCTCTGAATGCGGGGAGAAACCATCTGCGGCACTGCTTTCATCTCGTTGAACAGTGACAACAAAGGCTTATGATCGGTGCA
Organism: Protopterus annectens; assembly: GCF_019279795.1. Taxonomy (NCBI): domain Eukaryota; kingdom Metazoa; phylum Chordata; order Ceratodontiformes; family Protopteridae; genus Protopterus; species Protopterus annectens. The sequence goes on along the minus strand of NC_056741.1, from coordinate 1,311,251,965 downwards.
AATAGTAAACTTCCTGCCATAGAGGTATTTGTGAAACCGCTTAATTCCAAACCTTACAGCCAAACCCTCTTTATCTAGCTGGGAATAGTTTGACTCCGCTGGTGTTAAAGTTCGTGACATGAACCCAATGGGTCTTTCTTGTCCATCTGGCATCCGGTGTGCCAGCACAGCCCCTAACCCATAAGGTGAGGCATCACATGACAAAATTAAGTCCTTGTGACTATCGTAGTGCACCAAAACCTCTGAAGACTGCATTAGTTCCTCTGACTGTTCAAACGCTCTGTCCTGTTCCTCTTGCCACGACCACTGAGCCTCCTTCCTTAATAGCTTATGTAAAGGAGCTAACAGCGTTGACAGATTTGGCAAGAACCTGTTATAATAGTTGAGTAAGCCTAAATAGGCTTTCAGCTCTGTAACATTTGTGGGTGCTGGTGCCTGTTGGATGGCTTCCACCTTGTTCCGCAGGGGGTGTAGGCCTGATGCATCCACCTTGTAACCCAGGAACTCTGCTTCCTTTGCCATGAAAGCACATTTACTCCACTTCACCCTTAGACCTGCCTCTCGCAGTCGTCTTAGCACCTCGTTCAGCGTCTCCAGATGCTCTCGAATGTTCCTACCCGTCAACAGGATGTCGTCTAAATACACAGCCACCTTCGGAATTCCTGCCACCAGTCCCTCCATTATTCTCTGGAAAATAGCTGGACTAGAGGAAACCCCAAAGGGTAAACGATTGACTTGGAACAAACCTTTGTGTGTGTTAAGGGTGACATACGCCTTTGACCCTTCTTCCAGCACTACTAGTTGATATGCCTGACTGAGGTCCAGTTTACTAAACCTTTCACCTCCCGACAGCTTTTCAAACACATCCTCCACCTTTGGCAAGGGATACTGCTCCAGCTTCGAGACTTGGTTCACTGTTAACTTGTAGTCACCACATATGCGTACAGTACCATCTGGCTTTAATACTGGAACAATTGGTGCGGCCCATTCCGCAAACTTTACTGGTTCAATTATACCTTGCTTAGTGAGTCGCTCCAACTCAAACTCAACTTTCTTCTTCATTGCGTATGGTACGGGTCTGGGTTTGTAAAATCTTGGCGTTACGTTTTCTTTAACGTGTATTTTTGCTGGTGGACCCCTCCGGGTCCCCAGTTCCTCTTTGAAAACTTCTTCATTGTTCTCCAGCACCTCTTGCAAGGTCAGGCCCTGCTGTTCTACTTTATGGAGCTGTAGGCAGCCCATGTCCAGCTCCTTTAACCATGCCCGGCCTAACAGGTTTGGTCCCTTACCTGCTACCACCATGACTGGCAACTGTTTGACTTGGTCATTATATTTCACAGTCACTTTCACCATTCCCAATGTGGGAACTATTTCACCGGTATATGTTCTCAAAGTCACTGAGCAGTCCTGCAGCTCCGGAGCTTCTCTGGGCCATAACTTCCCATACTCAGCCTTTGACAGAACTGTCACACTACACCCCGTATCCACTTCAAACTGCACCATTTTACCATTTAAGTCCAACTGGGTTTTAATGGGATCAACTCTTTCCCACCTGGCCTCTTTCATGTTAAACATAGTAAACACTTCCTCGGCTTCCCTGGTTTGTTGATCTGTACCTTCACGCATGTGGTGTGCATACTGCCGTTTTATTTTTCGGTTTCCCTTTCTGTCCATTATACTGCTCTTTTCCTCCCCCTTTCTTGGCTGGTCCCGAGAGGGCGTTGAGCGGCACATTTTTTTCACATGGCCCTTTTTTCTGCAAGCATGACATTTTTCGCTTAAAAAACGACAGTTCCGTGACAGATGTTCACCTCCACACCTGTAACAAGCATACTGACCAGACTTCCCTTGTGATTTATGCTCCATGACCACTTTATGCACTGGCAGAGGGGTAGCACTCCTGCTCCCCACCCCTTCAATGGTTCTCGGTTGTAAATCACGAATGTCTTTATTCGCTGTCTCTATAGCCTGTGCAAACTTCAAGGCCTTTTCAAACGACAACTCAGGCTCCGCTAACAATCTGCGTTGTATGCGGTCATCTGCAATGCCACATACGAGCCTATCTCGTAGCATTTCTGTCAGTCTGTCCCCATAATCACAATGTTGCGCCAGTTCCCTCAACACTGCGACATACTCCATTACCGTTTCATTGGCCATTCTAGTCCTTGAATTTAACTTGAACCTCTGGACTACTGCACTCGGCTTCGGGTTATAATGTGACTGAAGCAAGCTCGTCAACTCTGTGAACGATTTGTCCCCCGGTTTATCAGGACTCAATAAGTTCCTCATCAGACTGTACGTCTTGCTGCCCACCGAGCTCAGCAATATGGCTCGCTTCGCCCGCTTCCATTATCTGGTTTGCCTCAAAAAAATGTTCCAACACTTCACAATACTCCTCCCAGGTCTGTGTCTGACAGTCGTATGCAACCAGTGACCCCAACATGGAACCAGACATCACTCCGGCAGGCCCAGTCTCTTCGTCGTCCGACATGAACTGCACCCCACCGTTACTGCAGCGGACTCGGAGGCATCCCATCCTCGTCGCCAATATGTTATATCCTGGGAAATAAGGAGACCACACGGTTTCTGGAGTTGTAAGGCCTTTCTTTATTAAGAGCCTCCAGGTGCGCACCCATGCTACATGCTCACAACTTCTGCAAGTCATACATACCCCAGAACCAACAAGTTACCAGAGAATACAGAACCAACATTACATGTTGAATTCCCCACAGCGCCCCTACAGTACAACAACAACATTACCAGCCCGTATACTACAGATTTGTATCCCAGAGACTCTCCTTTCTGTGGAATAGACTCCTGCTCCACATCAAGCAGAGTACCTCATTAACGCTTTTTAAGCGCAACCTGGATAACTGGATGGGGAGCAGAAAATACATCCCTGGGATTCCACTTGTGTCCCTGCTGGACAGGGGCACCAGGTGCTGACTTGTTGGAACATGGGCAAAATTCTTGGCTAGGCTTGTAAGGGCTTCAGGGCCAATAGCCTAGTAACTTACTATGATCCTATGATTCAGTGTACACTGGAAACTGAAAATAAAAGTGCTTTTCAAACTCTTTAGTTCTCAAGGAAAGTCCGTTTCAAGTGATAAAAATTACTCATCTGTTTATATATCTACATATCTTTCTATATGTGTGCATATTATGTCTGTCAATCTAGCCATCGATTTAGTGCTGCCACACAGTAATTGTCTCTCAGCTGGCGTGCCATCTGCACATCACTCTTGCATTCATGCGCATTTTCTCCAGGTATCCTAGTTCCTCCTACATCCAAATGATGAATGTAAGTGTAATGGGAATCTTCAAAATTTCCTGTAGATGTATGGTGTGTGTGTGTGTGTGTGTGTGTGTATGCATCCAGGAACCGGCTAGCATCTCATTCTTTTGTAACCCTGAAATGGACGAAGTGCATTATCAGAGAATGAATGATGTATCTGTAAATTAAATCTTCTCCTTTCAGCTTTTCCCATTGGGGCCACCACAGTAGAACAATGGTCCACAGAATGACTGGCAGTGGAGTTTTACTCTGTCAAGTTACCAGCCCAGCACCCAACCTTCCACAGAAGACACACACACACACACACACACACAGAAACACACACACACACACACACACACACACACACACACACACACACACACACACACACACACACACACACACACACACACACCTATGGCCAATTTAGAGTGTCCAATCCACCTGCAGCATGTCTTTAGGATGTGGGAGGAAACCAGAGCATCTGGAGGAAACCCATACAACCACATGAGGGACATGCAGACTCTGCACAGACGGCACCCCACCCAAGAACTGAACTGGAGAGCCTCTTGCTGTAAAGCAACAACACTAACTGCTACACTACCACTGCCACTCCATGTATCTGTAAATTAAATAACTTAATTAAAACATACATGGAAATTACATTGCAAAATAAAGTGAAATGTAACTTTGAGATATATATATATATTATCCATTTTATTTCCGTATTTCATCTAGCTATTAATGGCATGCTGAAGATACCAAAATAAATATTATAGCAATAACCCACGCCTGGGTGTGGGTAATGCTAAATTTACCCACGGTTGGCGTGGTTTGGTCCCGAGGGAAAGCCCGAGGACCAAACAAAGCCAACCGTGGTTAAATTTAGCATTACCCACACCCAGAAGTGGGTTATTGCTATTATACCATGACATTATTTAAGAAAAGAAACTGTTACTTTTCTTAAATAATGGCATAGTATAATGCCTGTTTACTGCCCTTCCGCAGATGTCTGGCATCCGGTAGTTCTGATGTACTGCGCTACCGCGCAGTACATCAGAGTTGAGCAAAGCAACGGAGAAAGCAAGATCTCCGTTGCTTTTTAGTGTCTCGCTATGTTAAATGAGTTTAACATAGCGAGACAGTTTTAAAATAAGCAACGGAGATCTCCGTTGCTTATTTTAAACTGTCTTGCTATGTTAAACTCATTTAACATAGCGAGACACTAAAAAGCAACGGAGATCTTGCTTTCTCCGTTGTTTTTTAAACACTGCCTCGCTATGTTAAATGGGTTTAACATAGTGAGACAGCTTTAAAATAAGCAACGGAGATCTCCGTTTCTTATTTTAAGTTGTCTCGCCATGTTAAACCCATTTAACATAGCGAGACAGTGTTTAAAACGAGTTATACTAATGGAAAAAGTCCGGGCATCGACCTTTTCCATTAGTATAACTCGATTTACAACGGGCACGCTGGCCAATCAGCGTGCACGTTTTGGGGGGATCATGGTATAATTATAATGTTATGCTCTGAATGTAGTAATTATAGAGCATCCACAGGGTCAATTTCACTAGGACATGAGGATATGAACATACTGGAAATACTAAATAAAGAAAACTAGTAGTCTGTTGCAATGAATCCACTTGAATGTTGCAGATAGTCCTTGGGCAGCTGCATTCATATCTTTTTTACTTCTTTCTATTCTTAAGCCCCTTAAAAAAATATTTTGGCCTGTACTTTATTAGTTTCAGATAGTCATTCAAGGTCTCCATCACCCTCTCTGAAAAAAAAGTACTTGCTTAATTGATAAAGCTGTCTTGAGTCTCCCATGTTATAGGTGGCCCCTCATGATCTATCCTTTCCCCATTCTTTATTTTCAGCTCTGACTCAAATGACCCCTGACAGGATCATGATTCCCTGTTATGTCTCCCCCACTTCCTCCTTTCCTCTAGTTTACTTTCTAACTACCTTCATGAGTTCTTCATGTACCACTGTACCCAGGACCACAACCATCTTAGCAGCTCATCACTTATTATGATTTCCCTTTACAGTCACAAGGTTTGAACTGATATGTGGCCTATATAGTGCCCCTACCATCCTTCTTGTATGTCATGCAACTCAGTAACACAATGCTTGCCATAATCCACCCACATTATACTCTGTGATCAGGTTTAGGAATTATGCTGAGTTATCTTTTTCCCTCCCCATTCCTCCTTATATTCACTTCTGCAGTATGTCACCTCTTTAACCAGGTAAGGATGGACAGAATTAATAGCGTCCTCTCTGGATTCAGTACCCCATCTATCCAGCTACATACCTTACAAAAGTTTGTTACATTTTACTAACATACTTAACACTGTACATCCTTATTTAAGCCAACTTGTAATAATGCGCTGAATTTTTAAATATAGATTCTGTAGGGAAAGAAGCCAGGATAAGCGCAAGGATATAACATTGTAAACGCAAATGTTGTGGAGGCTTTGCCAGATGTCCCTTTATTCCTCTGTGGCCTTAATGAAATCTAGAGTTAGTATCTTAAACCCCAATACATGGTCTTACTTCTACTATTACTTTTCATTACAGAAGATACTGTTCTTCAAAGCATTCTTGCTTGGTAGATGTCTGCAGAAACAGTGGTCATCAGGTGAACTATTACCCCAAACACACACAACTCACTTTTATTCTGTATAGTACAAATATTGTCATATCTCTGATGTATGCTCTTTTTCATCTCTCTAATTTGCAACGTCTAATACTGACTGTAACTTAACCCTAACCCTCATCCTTATACCCATCATTCACTCATTTATGTGTACCCAGATGTTGTTTTTATGCTAGTGATAAAGCTTTCAGTTCCCTGTAGGAAACATAACTGCAACATGGCTTTTTTGGAAATAGACAGTTTTACTGTCAGTTAACAGCAAAACACAGAATGATAACACAGTGGTGGAACCTGTCAGGTTGTCACAGTTGTCAGCTATGGTTCTGTTAATCGGTAACAACTAGGGAAAAGGATAAGTAAGAAAAACAATTTAGTCAGTCGGACCTGAGATGCATGGTGTAGATATCCTATACAGAGTTCAGTAAGTGTTTTGGTAGTCACCCATATAAAACTATATAGTTAGCTATGTTCTTTAGAAGAAGGCCTAATGGTGATACATTGGACAGAAAGCTGGTCAGAGTAATTGTCCAGAGGAGTCAAGTCAACTTAGCTTTGAGGTGTGTGGGTGCTTTTAGGCCATTTTGTGTAAGTGTTGTGCTTACTACTTTGATGCTTAGGGTGGGCAAGGACATTTGCGTGAAATTGGCAATAATATGGAGGTGAAGTTTAGAATTAGTTTGCCAGTAAATTATTGAAGAGTCATATATGTATGGTCATCATGAACATAGTTCACCTTTGTGTTTTGCTGTATTAACATTCAAATAAGGATTATATAATTGTGAAAGTGATTGCACACTGGAACTTCGCCTACTTATACACTGTGTCAGCTAGTCCTATTGGACAGTGTTTTGCCCAGATGCAGAATGAAAACAAAACAAAGCACAGCTATTGTAACGTTCAAACATCTGCATAACTTTGCATTATATTCTGTACTCTATTAAATAGGAAGTGGATGAGGCACGTGCACATGCCTCCCCCAACTTATGCAATGTTGTCTCAGTGAATTTTGCATTATATGCACTGTTCATCATAAATGGTTCAATAATTAGTTACCAGGAGTGGCTGATTTCAGTATGCAAAAGACTATTTACATAGCAGTTAGGCATGCATTTGTCTTAGTCATACACCACTATTTAAGCAAATATTACAGGTAAAGCAGGAGTACACCAAATAAACAATGGTATGCAGCTGAATTTTTTTTCAGCTTAGAGACTATGACAAAAGCTTTGAATTATTCTTTGTTAGGCTCTCAGCCAGACAATTTATACCGACGGCAGGTGCCACACCTGTGAATAACAGCTGCTCTCACCTATATCAGACAATCACTTTATAACAAGGGAGAATGAGAGGCAGTAAAGATGCTCACTTGGATGGAGGCAAAATTCTTAGCAAAGGATTATCTATCTGTAATGCCTTTATAAGTAGTGCTTCAGAGAAAGTAGCAGGAAAAATGTGTCACTTCACATAATTTATTTATTCAACACATCAGGTGGCAGAAATAATAATAAGACATTTGAATAAATAGATGAAGCAGTAAGAGTGCAGCCAGAGGGGTAATGATATAAAAAGGCCTACGTATTGCATTCAGGTTGAAAATAAACTTTGGATAGCAGTGAGTATAAGTACTGTAGTACTGGTAAACACCAAGCATTAGGTAGCCCTTAGGGTCTTCATATCCTTAGTGTGGATGATAATATATTTTTGATATAGCAAGATACAGAAGACAAACTTTTGAGCAAACAAAATACTGGCGGTGATGCATGACAAGGACATCAGAAAAGGAACAGGAACAGTGTGACTGTTTTTGTTGATTTGCATAAAAAATCATCCCTAGAGTTTTGCATCTAGTTCTGGAGATGGTATTTGTGAAAACTGCTTCACAGTCAGGAGGCAAAAGAGAAGAAATCATTTGAAATTGCTCCGGGCATAAATTAAGTAGAGAAAAGTTCAGAGATGTGATGCGTACACTGTTGTACAGGGGGAAAAGGTTATGCATTAGTCAGAACACAAAGGATAAAGTAAAAAAATAAGGTACATGAACAAGTTTTTTCAGGAAAATGTGTAAGAGCCAGCTATGAATTTCAAACAGTTTCAAGATGAGTGCAATAAAGCATTTATTCACTGCAAGTAGATTCCTGATTCCTGAAACAACCTTTACATTTTTAAATGTCAGTTATCAATCACCAAGGAGGAAGAAAAAAATTGAAAAGGAAGGTAGCAGTCAAGCCATGTCAAACCAGTCAGATGATGGTTTTACATTAGGCATTAGAGAAGGCCCATTCTGTGCATTTATTGCTCTTCTCCTTCAGCAAGGCTAGAGACACTGCATCATGAAAGGCTGCCTAGTAAGCTGGAGCTACTGGGCATGTCTCAGCACAAAGCTGGAAGGCAAAGTAGCTATAGAAGGGTTATCAGCAGTTATTGACATCAAGAGGGAAAACTCAGAGGGTGAGAGAAGACAAATGTGGGCTGCCACAGAGATCTGTTTGGGGCATAAAGTTCATCATAATGCAATCAGTAGCTCCTGTAAGTATTTGTCTTCTCATGTAATAATGATGGAATTGGGGAGATGTAGTGGGGTCTGCTAAGAAGGTTTCATACCTGTAAATCTGTGCAAAAAATGCAGAGCAGTGAGCTTATAAACACCCCTAGCTAAAAATGCATACTAAATGGAGAAAGTAGTAGCTGGCATTATAACATAAGAATATGATCCAGGTGTCATTTTCACAGTTTCTTGAAAAAAATGAAACATGTTGCAACAAAAATAAAATACACATTTTAAGTGTTACCTAGAGGCAGGTGAGGACAAATATTGGATATTCTTTTCAGTTCTGAAGTAGTTTATGGTCAGCAGAACATATCTTAGCAGGATAGATCACAAGGCATGACTTGTGCAGACAGGAAGGAACAGATGTAGGAGTAGAGATGTGGCCCACACTCAAAGGGTAGAATAAATGAAAATACACAAAGCTGACTTCTTCAACAGACCATTTTATTGAAAGGGCCTAAGTTGCATCAAAGTTTTGTGACCTCAGAGTTCATTATATTAAGGGTGTTCAAAGGCAAAGCCCCCCTGCATGAAGTTTGTAGGCAGCCTGCCCACTACTTCACCCCAACCAACAGCACCTTTATTTTAGAAGCCTAAGTCTCATGAAAAGTTCATCAAACAAGTTAGTCTTGAAATGTACCATCTCCTCTGGGTCTGTCAAGTTATCTGTGGGAATAAACAGGGTAAATTGTATGGGACTATTTCAGAGGAATACACGACTGATGATCTTTAGGTCTTCAAAAGAAACTGGCAAGGAAGGGTTGAAGAAGGATATGAGAAAGTTTTTTTTATGGAAAGAATGAAGTCAAATTATGGCCATGAACACAAAATCAATGTTTTCAATCCTGACTGAGCTAGGGTATATAATTACCATTTAATTCAGAATATAAGTGTGATGCCCGTACACTGGCCCAGCAATCAAGGAGCCTCAATCCTCACCACTAACACCAGAGAGGGCGTCTCATATATGAGGAAAGGATAACAAATACACACAGTAATTGCAATTTCCCTTAAGAGCACAGAGATCACAGTCAGTCTGGGGCTGGTCGCTCCCTTGCTCTCCAGGTCCCCAATAAGACTCCCCACTGGCACAGCTATAGGGTCCAGATCTCAGCCTAGTGGGCAAGTTAAACCTTCAGCACCCTCTCTGTCCAACCAATGCTTAGTGTCCCCACCCAAGTAGCTGACACACACACACACACACACACACACACACACACACACACACACACACACACACACACACACACACACACACACTTTGAGATAAGAGTTTACACAACCAAACATACACTTCTGGGGAAAGCTGGCACAGGTTCTCCAGCTGTGCCCCTTTTTACCCAGACTATACAGTAGTACCGGCTACCACCACCCACTAATAATTATCAGCTACTCAAAGGCCCTTAAAAGGGTGTCCAATTATTAATGTACAATATTATTATCCAATTAGTAGTGTGACTAATCCGTCAAGCTTATTTGGAGTGACTTGGACAGTAAACTCTATAAATATGCAATGTACTCTAGAGCTTAACTTATCTCTACACAAACCAGCCACAGTTAAAAGGTTTTAAAATATTTAATAATAAATAATTAAAACCACAAGACAATACTTTCTACTACACAGAGCTAGTCAAGAGTTCAGAGATCACACAGAAATACTTAAGTAAATACTCAGTAGTACAGTTCTGACATCACAGAAAAACACTTAGTCTAAACTTTCTAATTTTTAGCACTCTAAAAGCAAACACAAGTCTAAGATAACTTACATAAGACAACAGGCAGAGCGCTGATGAGCTGGATATCAAGACAAAAATGCTTAATACCTTCTGATCCTCTCTGTTTAAATTGAAACTGCAGTTCTGATAAAACAATGTTAAGTTGTCCATCTCGCCTTCATTCTTGCTGGATGGGTTCGGAGCCGACCTCGGCTCCGACTCGGCCACTCTAAAAGCTCGAGAGTTGGTTCCACCGGCTCGAGGCTCCCCTTATATCCCACAATGCTAGGCGGTATTACCTCAGATCTCGTTTGCCGCTACAGCGATCGAGGTGTATTGTTTCTACCGGCTTCAGGTCAGTTATTATAGATTACTCTATAGTTAAATTAAACCCCCTTAATTTAGTCTTTTATAGTTAATTCCCTTAACTTAGTGGATTTTGACCCTTTCCTTCCTGTTTATCCACCCTTTTTTCCTCAAGAACTTATTAGTTCTTCCCTCAGGTCTTCGGGCCCTTCCATCCCCTTAGTGGAGTGTATGTGTTTTCTTTTAGGGATCTAAAAAAGAACTAATATTTTTAGTTAACCTTGTGGACAGTGTAATCGGTGTGTTTGTGTGTGTGTATGGTTACACTTTCCTTGAAAATATCTAAGGAGTCAAAGGTCTCAGGCTTCAAGAAGTGTGACTCGTGCTGTCAGAAAATGTCTCTGACAGACGGTCACACTTCTTGTGTATACTGCCTGGGACCTTTACACCTGCAGGACTCTTGTGCTGTATGCCATGGCTTCAGCCCAGTCCTGCAGGAAAGAAAAAACAAACTTATTTTAAGAGGTTTGCTTAAGCCTGAGGGTTCTCCTACTGCTACTTCGGGCAAACCCTCTAAGGCTTCTAGGTCCTCGACTCCAGCTTCTGAGTCGAGGCCTAAGGCTTCGAAACCTACTGTTACATCGGCTCCGGCTGGAGCCGATGAGTCTCGAACTGCAGCTTCTGTGGTTCCCTCGGCTCCGGCTGGAGCCGAGGCATTGGAAATTCCTGGGTCGGCTCCGATCAGACCATCGGAACCGACATCTAGAAAGAGGTCCAGGTCACCGTCCCTTGGCTCCGTTCATTCGGCTCCAGCATCTCCCTTGCTGTCTGAACGGAGCCATAGATCTCACTCCTTTAGATCATCGAGGCTTTCGGATCATGACCTTCAGAGGGTAGTGAGTCGACTTCTTAAGTCCGAGGCACTGGCCCAAATGCTTCAGAGCCCGACTCATCAGTCGATGCTTGACCCTATCCCTCAAAATGTTCCTCCTCTGACTCCTTTGAGCTTGGACCCGGGGCGTTTCGGAACCGAGACTGTGGTAGCGTCGGAACCGATACAATTGTCTTCGGTTCCGTCGGCTCCGATTTCTTCCTTGGAAGAATCTCGGCGCCGGACTTCCCTCGTCGGCTCCGAGGGGGTGAGTGGCATTGGACCCTTGTCCGACCCCGCTCTCCCTCTCGATGCTTCGGCACTGGTGATCACTGTCGGTGCCGAGGGGGGTTCTCAGCTTTTCGGAGCGGGGACCTCTGGCTCTGCCTGACAGGGGTGCGTTCGAGGTCATGCGGAGTGTGTTGGAACCTGGTTCAACTCCACAGTCGGCTCCGTCCGCCCCTCCCTCTTCGGTGCCTCAGGTTATGTCTACTCACTCCCTCATCCCAGACCGCAGAGAGCCAGCTCCTCAAGAATCCCCTGTGGGGATCTCATCCTCTTCCGAGGCCTCTCCTGAATTGGCAGGGGAGCCCCCTAGGAAGAGAAAGTGTAAGAGGAAGCACATAGACTCACCTGAGTCTGTCACCTCTGACACAGATTTAGAGGATTCCGAGGGTTCCCCTCGTTCCCATTCTGAAGATGTCTCCTTTGCAGACATTCTAGAGATCCTGAAACAGAGGGGAAATTGGCCAGCCCTTAACCCTTCGGAGGATGAATCTGTGTATCTTGAGGTGTTTGGCTCTCGCCCTTCCACCTCCTGGGTGTCCCCCCCCTTTGACCCCCTCATGCAGGTGGTAGCAAAAAAGGCTTGGACAGCTCCTGACTCAGTGAACCCCACCCCCAGGAGACCGTCAAAGTTTATCACAGCACCAGTAGATAAGCAATTTCTGACCAAGGGAGTTTCTGTGGATGCTATGGTGGTAGCTGCTGCCACTAAGAAGGAACTAGCTGATCCTTCGGTGCCTGTCCATCCTCCTAACAAAGAATCTAGGTCTATGGACAGGTACGGGAAGCAGATGTTTTCGTCAGCGACCTTTGCTATGCGTTCGCTGAACTATCTATGCCATTTCACTCGTCTTCAAAGAGACTTGATCAAGGAAGCGAGTGAGATGTTGAAGGACCCTACAGCTGCGGGTTTTCAGGACAAGATGAACGCTCAGCTGGCTTCCCTAAACTCTATAGCTAACTCCTCCATGCGCCTCCTTTCTTATGCGGCTGATGGAGCGAGCAGAGCCGCAGGGACAGGTGTCGCCTTACGCCGGCATGCCTGGATGCGGCTATGCAATTTTGCGGACCCCTTTAAAACGTCTTTCACTAATTCCCCATTTGATGGATCATCTCTCTTTGGTCCTCAAGTGAAAGAAACCTTGACGAGGTGTGAGACGGATGGCAAAACTCTTTCTGCCGTCGGAGTCCGTTTTTCTACTCCTTCTAGGCCTTACCCCAAAGGCCAGAAAAGTGGGAAAATGTGGTTCCGCAAACAATCTCAAGGGACTTTGCCTGACGCACAGAGTCGGTTCCCCTCCAGAGGCAGAGGGGGGAACAATAATGGTAGACGCCCTAGAGGCAGGGGGGGTCCGCAGAACCAGGGCAATCAAGAAACCTTTTCCGATAAGCCCTTCCAGCATCCCTGAGGTGTTGCCCGACTGTCCACCTTCGGAGGCAGTCGGGGGAAGATTGTCACTGTACCCAGAAGCCTGGTGATCCCTAACTCAAGACAAGTGGGTACAGTCCATCATTTCCGAAGGCTATTCCATTCCGTTCTTTCGTATTCCAAATCAATCAAAAAAATCCCTTCCAGATGTTCCACCCGCTCAAAGGGATCAAGCAGCGTTGGAAATCTCAAAGTTGCTTGCAAAAAGAGCCATTCAGACAGTACCAGCAGACCAGCAAGGATCTGGAATCTACTCCAAATTCTTTTTGGTTCCAAAGAAAACAGGGGACTGGAGACCCATTTTGGATCTCAGTATCTTGAACAAGTCGGTCAAGAAAATAAGATTTCGGATGGTCACGCTACAATCCATCCTACCCCTATTGGGAAAGGAAAACTGGATGTGCTCTATAGACCTCCAGGATGCGTACTATCATATAAAAATGAACAGACGCTCCAGGAGATTCCTCCGCTTCCGGCTGGGAACCAGTCACTTTCAATTCAGAGCCCTGCCCTTTGGTCTCACCACTGCCCCCTGGGTATTTACCAAATGCATGGCAGTGGTAGCTTCTCACCTGAGACGTCAAGGATTCCAGGTGTTTCCATATTTGGACGACTGGCTCCTCACAGCTCCTACCAAGCATCTTCTTCTAATAGCCAGAGACTACACCTTTCACATTTGTCAAAAGCTAGGTATCTCAATAAATTGCAAAAAGTCTGTTTTGTCGCCTTGTTGTGCTATTACCTTCATAGGCGCAAATCTAGACACAGTCAACATGTCTGCGAGACTAACAGACCAAAGAATAGCAGACATACGCAAACTGGTCTCCCTTCTCTTTCACAGCAACAGAGTCAAAGCCAGATTAGTTCTGAAAGTACTGGGGATTATGGCGGCTGCTATCCCTCTACTTCTATTAGCCAGATTTCACATGAGAATCCTGCAATGGATGCTTTTCACACAATGGTCCTACCAGCAACTTCCAATGTCCCACACCATTATGATTACGCAAGCATGCAAGAATCATCTTCTTTGGTGGATTTCTTCCCCCCAGCTCTTCCTGGGAAGACCCTTTGTTCCTTCCTCCGGTTGCTACTCTGACAACGGACGCCTCCCTGATCGGGTGGGGGGGGCATTATCAGGGCAGAACAGTCCAGGGCATATGGCAACCAGACGAACGCCACTTGCATATAAATGTTCTAGAGATGAGAGCAGTGCTTTTAGCGTTGCAAGCCCTTCAAGACTCTCTTCCCTTGGGAACGATAGCAATCCAGACGGACAACATGTCTGTAGTGTGGTATATCAACAAACAAGGCGGAACCAGGTCCTATCCCCTATGTCGAGAAGCACTCAGACTGTGGCAATGGGCGATTTCTTCTCAGCGGTTTCTGATAGCAACGCACATCCCCGGGAAGTCCAATCTAATCGCGGACAAGTTAAGCAGAGCTATCCTCATGCCTCACGAGTGGTCTCTGAAAGATTCTATTTTGGAGAAAGTTTTTCTCAAGTGGGGTCAGCCTTGCTGCGACCTTTTTGCTACTCCCCAAAACAGCAAGTGCAGAGATTATTTCACCCTATTCCCATTACCAGGCCAGCCCAGCAGAGACGCTCTAGTCCAAGTTTGGCCCCGGGGACTTCTGTATGCATTTCCTCCCTTCCCACTAATCTCTCAAGTGATACAGAAAGCTATCGCTCAGAAGGCCTCATTGATCCTCATTGCTCCTTACTGGCCTCGACAGGTTTGGTTCCCCTTTCTACATCAATTTCTGTTGGAGCAACCTTGGCATCTGGACCTAGTTCCAGATCTTTTGATCCATCAATCGGGTCAGTTACATCGCTCCCTCCCTCTCTGAACCTCACTGCTTGGTTCCTCCAATTCCAACCTTAGCCAGGCTTCCTCAAATATCTCACTCTGTTCAAGATATTTTGATAGCTTCCCATAAATCTTCCACTCGGAAGATTTATCTTAGTAAGTGGAAACGTTTCGCCTATTGGGCTCAAGGAAGGGACATAGATCCTTTCACTGCTTCCATCCAAATAGTCCTTGATTTTCTAGCTGAACTCTTCCATGCAGGTTCATCTCCTTCTACTCTTAAAGTTCAATTGGCAGCTATATCTAACTTTCATGTGGGCACCTCAGATTCTGCCATCATGTCTCACAAGCTTTGCAAAGCTTTCTTGAAGGGAGTTTTTCTTATTAGACCTCCTATAAGAAATCCTCCTCCCTCTTGGGACCTTAATTTAGTTCTCACGTCTTTAATTCTTCCCCCTTTTGAACCTGCAGCCTCCTGTTCAATGAAATTGCTATCCTGGAAGACTCTCTTTCTGGTAGCCATTACTTCAGCTAGAAGGGTCTCAGAGCTTCATGCACTCAGCAGTCGACCACCGTATCTTTTGTTTCATAAGGATAGGGTATCCTTACGGACCAATCCATCCTTTTTACCTAAAGTAGCCTCTGCGGCAAATCTGAATCAAAACATTGACCTCCCTGTGTTTTTTCCTAATTTTTCTAACAGGTCTGAACAAAAATTGCATTGGCTAGATGTCCATCGTCAATTAAGGTATTATTTGGATAGGACCAAACAGATCAGAAAAACTGACCAGTTGTTTGTCTCTTATGCAGAAGGCAGAAAAGGCCTTTCAGTTTCAAAGGTATCACTTTCCAGATGGCTAACATCCCTGATTTCCTTTGTGTATGAAATTAGACACCAAAAGTTGCCTAACAAACCAAAGGCCCATTCGACTAGAGCTTTGGCTACTTCTATAGCTTTCCAAGACAGGCTGCCTATTGATACCATTTGTGCAGCAGCTACATGGGCTACTCCCCACACTTTCATTTCTCATTATAAATTGGATTTAGCTTCTAGACATAGAGCTAATTTTGGTTCCACTGTACTCAAGAGTCTGTTCCGATAGGCCACCGGGACAAGGTGCTAGGACGGTCCCATCCAGCAAGAATGAAGGCGAGATGGACAACTTAACATATAGAAGTTATGTTCTTACCATAACGTTCCATGTTAGTTGTCTTCTTCTTGCCTTCTTTCTTGCGTCCCACCCTCCTTCCCCCTAGCCTGGACAGACCTAGAGGAGTTTGATTGTGACCTCTCTTTCTACCACCTCTATTATATATAGGTATATGCTATACTGTGCATATATTCCTTCATCAGGTTTTCAGGTCACCTTCTTCCCTTCCTTTTATAGAGGTGGGTTTTCCCTTTTCCAGTAGTTCTGGAGTTATTATTGGCTGGGCCTAGCTTACAAACGAGATCTGAGGTAATACCGCCTAGCATTGTGGGATATAAGGGGAGCCTCGAGCCGGTGGAACCAACTCTTGAGCTTTTAGAGTGGCCGAGTCGGAGCCGAGGTCGGCTCCGAACCCATCCAGCAAGAAAGAAGGCGAGAAGAAGACAACTAACATGGAACGTTATGGTAAGAACATAACTTCTATTTACATCATTTCACACTTTCCTGGTGTTTCCAGGCTTACAGAAACTGCATTTACATTCTTTTGCACTTAGAGCAATA
>NC_056741.1:1311165352-1311230352 GCF_019279795.1 Protopterus annectens | reverse complement strand
GGTGTCACTGGCCAAACCTGTTCTTAGTGTTCTAACACCATTATATAATTCAGGCCAGGCTACTTGTGAGACAGTAGTCATGTTCCCAAGTTCTTGTGTTCACAAGGACAAGAGCATATCACAGATGAAAAAACTCATGTTTCATCAGAATGAAATGGGACATTGCCTTGAAATCTTTTCATAGTTAATTTCTTAGCGGAATAGGGTCCTCGGTGGATTCAACTATTGAAGGAAGATCTTGTGAAACAGACATGATACATTTCTATTACTGTGTTATACAGATAACCCTGTGGAAATGGTCAATCCAGATTTAAGCAAAGCCTTTGTTTTTGTCCCATACTGGTGACCTCATATAAAGATGAAACAGGTGGTAGCTGAAAGCAAACAGCGTAGACAGGAAGAGAAGCAGTTATGGAACATAAAAATTAAATGAATTGTCTGGGGGGTACTGGAGGATCAAAAAATGACAAGTGGTGTTTACAAGGACAAGAACATATCACAGATAGTCCATTCCAATGCCTTGGATCAACTTATCCACATCCCCACCAGGGGCAGCAATATCCTAGTTCTGGTCATTACCACCATGGGCGACCAGACCAGAGGTCAATTCCTCATTGGTCGGATCCGACCCTAGACATCCATATCCCGCCCCCACCACACATTAGGGAAACCACAGTAAAAATTTCTCCAAAGCCAACTTCACACTTAAGACAGAAATGGCAAACTTCATGACACCCATGCAGATGGACAATAGAGGTACGACTGCTGAATCCTACATAAATGCACTTTATAAGCACTTACACGAGTGCATGGATCGTGCTATCCCTAACAGAACCAAGATGCTATCCTCCAAAAAAGGAAGCCAATCTGGTGGTCCCGTGCTATAAACAAACTCTACAATAGAAGAAAGAAACTGTTGCAAAAAAAAGAGTAAAATCCCATGATTGGAGGAACTCCCTGGTCAGCCTCAGTAAGAAGCTGAGATCCCTCGTGAAATCCTCCAAAGCTAGTTACAAAAACAAAATCGCCACTGATTCTAAAGACAGCCACAAAGCATTCTATAGCTATGTCAGGAATCTCAATGGCAACACTCAGATCTGCTCTAAGTTACAGCACAATGGCACTAAATATACAGAACCAGCTGATATTGCCAACATCCTGGCAGATAGGTTCAGTGCTAGCTTTACGCCCCTCTCACCCCCTAAAGGGCCCATCTCTATACTGGAAGAATGCAAAGTTCCTGTAATCATGGCTGCACAGGTAAAAACCACACTCTTCAAAGCCAAGAACACAGCATCCATGGGACCTGACAACATCCCAGGCTTCGTTCTACATGAACTACAGAATGAACTGGCACCCCACTTAATCACCATGTTCAGTCATAGCCTCACCTCAAGCTTTGTGCCCACTGAATGGCACACAGTGATGGTTATCCCACTCCACAAAGGGGGAGCCACCACAGACCCTGGGAACTACCACCCCATTAGCCTAACGAGCCTGGTCTGCAAGGCCACAGAACGTATCATCATGGAACTTATAAACAAAGACATTATTAATCTCCAAACTCAGTTTGGGTTTGTAAAAGGCAGCTCATGTCTCTTAAACCTGATAGACTTCTTTGAAGCAGTCACCAAAGCCATAGACTAGGGTAAGGTGGTTCACACAGCCTATGTAGATCTCGCTAATTCTTTTGACACTATCCCCCACTCTGGAATTATATATAAACTCACTAAACTAGGTATAAATCCCTGTGTCACAAGATGGGTTGCCAACTGGCTCAATGACAGAACCCACATTGTGAAAGTAGCAGCCTCCAAATCCGACTTCAGACCAGTGACAAGTGGAGTACCACAGGGTTCAGTCCTGGGTCCTCTCCTGTTTCATATCTACTTTTCTGAAGTACAGGCTAACACAGAAGGTCTTTGGCTAACGAAGTTTGTAGATGACTTGAAACTAGGAGCCATAATCAAAACTCCTAATGATGTGGACATCCTACAAAAGGGCCTCACTGAGACAGATGCCCGGTGTCAAAGCCATGGCCTCCAGCTCAATGCCAAAAAGTGCATTGTCATCCCCCTTTGGTAAAACTCTGTACCCATCAGTTACCACATAGGTGGTAGTCTACTTAACACCAAAAGTGTGATAAGAGACCTTGGGACACAGGTGGACAGTAGTCTCTCCTTTGATAATCACATCGCCACAGTAGTCAGAAAATCCTTCTACGAGGCACACCTCATCACAAAAGGTTTCTCATCCAGGAAAAAAGAGATCATTGTTCCCCTCTACTCGGCACTGATTAGACCCATTATAGAGTACAACGCCCCTTTTGTTATGTACCTCACAAGACTCACAAAGAGGATTACCGGCCTCAAACAGATGTCCTACACAGACAGTCTCAAAAAACTCCGGCTTTACTCCATTGCATATTGCCTACTCAGAGGCGATCTCTGCCTAACATTCAAAGCTATGTCAAACCCAAAGCTGTTGGACATGCTCCACTTAAAGAAATCCCAATCCCTCCAAGCTACATGCTCTAGGGACCTAAACCTTGTCACCGCAATAAACACAATATGCTGGAGGGATAGATTCCTTTCCCAGAAACTTCCCATACTCTGGAACAAACTACCTATCTATATCAAACAAAGCTCCTCATTAGCACTCCTCAAGAAAAATCTTGATGATTGGATGGGAAATAGGAAATTCACCCCGGGGATCACCTCTGTGGCTCTGCTCGACAGAGGCACAGGAAAATCATTTTCTTGGGTGGCAGAAGCCAGGGTACCTTTTTTGGCTAGGCTTATATAGGCCCTAGGGCCAATAGCCTAGTATCTACCTGTGAAGAGGTAATTGGCCCTCAGTCCAAGTATAGTCAGTGTATTAATCTGTCTCTCACAGAGGGTGTGGAAAATTAAACCAATCTGTAGATGAAATCAAGGATGGGAATGGCAATAGGGGAGTGAGTAGACATGAGAAGGGACCTTATGAGACTGGAAACATGGCCTAAGAGGTAGTACAGGATATCCTCAAAGTACCCTTCCAAGAATGTGGTGCTGCACCTGGAAATTACATTCTTGGGACAGAATACATAAGTTCAAGACTCAGGCTAAAAAAAAAAACTGAAGCATGGAAATAATCTGGTAATTATCATTATGGAAAATCTAAACCACCAGGCACAATGTGAAAGAGTAGCTACAAAGTTAAATCAAGTATTGTGTATCATATCTAGGTTCAAGTGACAGGAAAGGTGGTAATGCCCCTTCACCAGTCATATCCCACAATGGGAGTACTGTGTGCAGTTCTGGAGGCCTTATAGGGAAAAGAGAAGTCATGATGCTGGGGAAGGTGTAGGAAAAAGGTTGCTGTGATAGAGAGGGAGACTGAAGTAATGTATGGTATAAGATGTGAGGCTAGAATAGTTTAACATTCCTTGAAAAGATAAGAGATGAAGCGAAGATATGCCTATATACAGAAAGAAATTGATGGGGAAATGTGCAGAGATTAAATTGCAAAGGAATGATAGGACAGAGTGCGACATAACAGAAAGAACAAGGAAATGCTTTTTTCAAGATAAGAGAAAGCACTTATAGAGGGGGCAGGGGAAAAGCAAAACCTTTTACTAAATGGGTAGTTGAAGCAAAGAGGTATGAGGCTTTTAGATCAGCTTGAGATTATGTGAGGGCTTGGAACGAAGGAGAAAAGATTTTGTCATTCTAACTGTAACTCTCTTTTTTAATGATAATTTATGATTTCATATCCTGATGTTAGACATTGTGTTATATTGTGCTATATTATCTTTTTCTTTCTTCCACTGTTTTGAGCACAGTCCTCTGAATAACAGAGTACAATGCATCACAGTTTGTGTTTTTATTATTAATATCACCCTTATATCATGTTTAATATGTTGTCATGAAAGTTACCACAAAGCCTCATTTTCAATTAATATATCTCAATTTTTTTCATTTTTCAGAGAGATAAAGTGGCCCAAAACACTCATCCAAAAGCAGTAATGCAGTAAGTACACAATTTCAGTTATACTTTGGAACAGAGTAATTGTTGCTGCATAAAAGTATAGATAAACTAGTGAGCTTTCACTGACTTTGCATTTTCATGACTGTAATTAAATTTTCACCACTACCAATGTCTCTAATCTGAAGGATTTTTTTTCTAAAACTAAGGAATAAAGTTTACTTGTAGCTAATAGAAATCAAAAAGTACTGATAACAGAATCTCACCATATTAGTCCTATAGTACCAACTTCAGTCATAAAGCCCTGATAAACAGCCTGTCCTTGGTTGCATGCAAGGTTAGCTACAACCTTGCATTAATAAGACAATGTGTTTTTATTGACAATTTTTAGGAAAATGGTTGGCATGGTGACATGTTTACTCTTAGGAGAGGAACAGACGGTATCTATCACCATACCAATGCTGATACCAAGACACAGTGTTTTTTGCAGATATCACATTTTTACAGCGTATGGTCTGCTCTCAGTAACTTAAAGTCATTACTTGTTTTGACTCAAAAGACCATAGTTTTTTAAATTTCCAGACTACTGCTTCTTGGGTGAATTGTTTTGTATGCATATCCATTGTTATTGCACCACCAAAATTTTATATATGAGATGGTAAAATAGCATTACTGGATCAACATGACAGCATTACAAGTGTAAACAGAGAACTATGTACATTGGAGGTGTCATGGTTCTCCACTAGGCACGTAGGACATGCCATGGTCCTGTGGTGTGCTCATGTTAGATGTTGCTTCTGTGTACTAAGAATCCAGTACAGTTTGTCAGCCTGACTGCTGCAGGGTTGTTAACCAGTGAGTTTCAGATGTTGTTAAACAGAATCATTCACATATTTGTGGTCTGCTTTGGAGAATGAGTAACAGCTGGGTGGTTATAAATGGAAAGCAGGAGAGCGTAGGATTTCTAATTGATAGTTTTAGTTCTGAGCAGTACTGCTCATTGGCTGCCACAACAAGGAGATCATGAGTGATGCAGCTCTGGGACTGGCTTAAAGAATTGTGCCATACTCTGAATTATGTACTAGTGCTAGGAAAAACACTGTGTACATGGGATGTGTTCTGACTCTGTAATATGTATACATTGGGGTCTGTGTACTGTGTACATGGGATGTGTTCTGACTCTGTAATATGTATACATTGGGGTCTGTGTACTGTGTACATGGGATGTGTTCTGACTCTGTAATATGTATACATTGGGGTCTGTGTACTGTGGACATGGGAAGGGGAGTCGGCTATACAGAATGTACATGGGAGATGCCTTGACTCTGCAATATTTATATAGGAGGCCCTGTGTACCTGTATTATGTACATGGGAAAGGTCATGGCCCTGCTGAACATAGCAGATGCCATGGCTCTGTATTACATATATTGGAATACCTTGTTTCCAAAATAATGTATGTGGGTAGTGCTGTGACTATATGGAAGGTGATCTGGCTTTGCAGTATGTATATAGGAGTGGCACAGCTTTGCATTGTATTTGTGGAAGATATAATGCATTGAATTATGTATGTGTTGTGACTACAATGTGTTTATGGGAAATGCCTTGACTCTGCTATATTTAGATAGGAGTTTGTGTGGGACTATATTATGTATATGGGAAGTATCATGTCTGTACAGTATACACACACACACACACACATATATATATATATATATATATATATATATATATATATGTATGTATATATATATATATATATATATATATATATATATATATGACTGATATATATTTTATATATATATATATATCTATATATATATATATATATATATATATATATATATATATATATATATATATATATATATATATATATATATATATATATATATATATATATCACGCGGTGGCACAGCGGTAGCGTTGTTGCCTCACAGCAAGAGGTTCTCCTGTTCGATTCGTGGCTGGAGTGCCTTCTGTGTGGAGTCTGCATGTCCTCCCTGCGGTCGTGTAGCCTCCAAAAGACATGCGTGAATGGGCGTGCCTTCGCCGAAGGTTGGGCGTCGGGCTGGCAACTCGGCACCATAAAAATTGACTGCCAATCATTAGTGGACCGGAGTTCCGCTATGGCGACCCCTAACTGGGAAAAGCCGAAAAGACAAACATACATATATATATATATATATATATATATATATATATATGTGTGTGTGTGTGTGTGTGTGTATATATATATATATTATATATATATATATATATATATATATATATATATATATATATATATAATGTGTATGTGTGTGTATAATTGTCTCTCTCTCTCTCTCTATATATATATATATATATATATATATATATATATATATGGCTTCATTTCTAAATCGCAAAGCCCATATTACTGACTCTGAACATCCTGAGACGACAGTAATGCAAGTCAGAATCCTGAATGTCAGATTTTAAATATGGTAAGTAAACACTTGGCCAACATGCCTTGTTCTCTACTGTAGTGTGATCCTGAAATTGGTATATTTAGTTGAGGGGTGTGGGGGTGCATTGTGAATTTCAATATAAGAACCCCTACTTATTCATGTCTCATGTAAGAACTAGTTCAACTTCCCTAAATTTCCAATATCAATGTCTCATGCACAGCCTTTGCAGATGATTTAAATATATGTCTAGCTAATCCTATTTCAGACATCCCTAAAACTTTAAATATTATTGATTTTTTCAATAAAATTTCTAATTACAAATTGAACCTAAAAAAAATCACTATCACTCCCTCTTAAGACCAACTATGATTCATTAAAAACTACTAATATTAATCAAATTCTATTAAGCACAATGTTGAAATATCTATGAGTCACTTTTCACCAAAATTCATTCCTCAATTACAAAGCCAATATCTTGACATTTGGTAACATATTCTTGAGGACATAAAGAGTAGGTTTAACATCAAATTTTCATTTTGTTTGAAAGATGCCATAGTATAAAATGCATATATTCTCAAAGCTCATCTTCTTCATGACAACATATTTCCAAAAAAAAATCCTAAAAATATCACTTTGACACTGAGTAAATTTATTTGGATGCCCAAATCAATACATATCACATACAACAAATTAACCTCATTTAAACTAAATGGAGGAGTTAGGCTTCCCAATTTCTACCTTTACTACTTAATTATAAATTCAAATAGACTGCTATGTATAGTTACATTTGATCATCACAAAAATCCATGGTGTCTTTACTGACTAGTACTCTAAAATCTTATCCATATAGCCCCCTAACTATTCTATTTCTTAATTCCAAAACTTAAAATTCATAAAACTCTCATCAATTTGGTCGTCATTCAAAACCTTACTAAAATTATTAAAAATCAACTCAATCCAGAATTTGTTTCAACCTATAAACGTTAATCCTAATATAACACTATCAAAAAATAAGCTCAACCTAATTTCCCCAATCAAAAACATACTAGTGAATGACTTCACGTTTTATCCCATTATTTGTTGAACAAATTAGATTACACCTTACCCTTCCTAAACGGTATCTACCTCTTAATAATTAAATCACAAATACTCTCTCACCTTTATGCCCTAATGAGCCCCATCTTGAAAATAAGATCACTTTCGTCAAATAATAAGAAGTTATGTACCTACCATAACGTTCCATGTTAGTTGTCATCTTCTCGCCTCCTTTCTTGCTGGATGGGTTCGGAGCTGATCCTCGGCTCCGACTCGGCCTATACTATAGCTCGAGAGCTATTTTTTACCGGCTCGAGGCAGCCCTATATCCCACAATACCATGAGCTAACTCCCCAGATCTCGTTTGGCAGCTAACACATAGCATAGAATTTTTTGTTACCAACAAAAAAACAATATATATATATATATATATATATATATATATATATATATATATATATATATATATATATATATATATATATATATATATATATATATATATAAACAGTCTCCCTGGCAATAGTAGTCATGATATGGGAACCTTGGAAAAAGGGGCAACATCATGAAATAGAAGGATCTCAGAACCTTCAAGTCTGTCTAGGCTAGGGGGCAGGAGGGAGGGATGCAAGAAAGAAGGCGAGAAGAAGACAACTAACATGGAACGTTATGGTAGGTACATAACTTCTTAATGTTAAGTTGCCATTCTCGCCTTCATTCTTGCTGGATGGGACAGCGTCCCTTGCACCTTGGTCCTGGGTGGCTCAATGGAACAGACTCCTGAGTACAGTGGAACCAAAGTCAGCTCTATTTCTGGATGTTATATCCAGTTTGTAATGGGTAATAAAGGTATGTTGAGAAGCCCAAGTAGCTGCTGCACAAATGGCATCTAAAGGTAACCTTGCTTGAAAGGCTGTTGAAGTCTATAGCGCCCTGGTTGAATGAGCCTTAGGTTTTGAAGGAAGTTGTTTATGTCTCAGCTCGTAGACAAAGGTAATGATGGAAGCTAACCATCTGGAAAGGGTTACCCTTGAAACTGGAAGTCCTTTCCTCCCATCAGCATAAGAAAGGAAGAGTTGTTCTGACTTCCTGAATTGTTTTGTCTGTCTAGATAGTACTGCAATTGGCGATGAACATCCAAGGAATGTAGTTTCTGTTCAGCCCGGTTTGAATAATTTGGGAAGAAAACCGGCAAGTGAATAGTGTGATTCAGATTTGATTCAGAAGAAACTTTAGGTAGAAAGGAAGAGTTTGTTCTGAGAGCTACTCTGTCTTTATGAAAGACCAAATAAGGGGAACGGGTAGACAAGGCTTGAAGCTCCGACACTCTGCCGGCAGAAGTTATAGCCACTAGAAACAGAGTCTTCCAAGAGAGGAGCTTGAGAGAACAAGAAGCTGCAGGCTCAAAGGGAGGAAGAATTAGTGAAGATAACACTAAATTCAGGTCCCATTGTGGAGGAGGATCCTTAATGGGAGGTCTGAGTAAGAAAATGTCCTTGAGGAAAGCTTTACAGAGTTTATGGGACATAATACTGGTTTCCGAAAGTCCTACATGGAAATTGGCAATGGCCGCTAGTTGAACTCTGATGGTGGTTGCCGATGAACCTGCATGAAAAAGCTCTGCCAGAAAATCAAGAACTTTTTGAATTGGAGCATTAAAAGGGTCTAAGGACCTAGCTTGTGCCCAAAAGGAAAAACGCTTCCATTTGCTCGCATAAGTCTTCCTGGTATTAGACTTATGGGAGGCAAGAATAATGTCACGGACAGGAAGAGAAATGAGGGGAAGCCTGGCTATGGTTGGAAGTGGAGCAACCAAACTGTGAGGTTGAGGGACTGAAGAGACTGGTGCAGCTTGCCTGTCAGATGGGTCAGAAGATCTGGAAATGGTTCCAGATGCCAGGGCTGTTCCAGAAGGTATCGGTGCAGGAACGGAAACCATACTTGTTGAGGCCAGTAAGGAGCAATGAGGATCATTTTGGATCTCAATGCAGTTGCTTTCTGAATTAACTTTGGGATCAACGGAAAAGGGGGAAAAGCGTATGGAAGCCCCCGAGGCCAATCATGGACTAGAGCGTCTCTGGGGGGGTGGCCTGGTAGGGGGAAGAGAGTGAAGAAGTCGAGGCACTTGCTGTTTTGAGTTGTTGCAAAAAGGTCGCAGCAAGGCTGGCCCCACTTCTGGAAAATTCTCTCTACTACCGCTTGATTTAGAGACCACTCGTGAGGCATGAGAATTGTTCTGCTCAATCTGTCTGCTATGACGTTGGATCTCACTGGGATGTGCGTTGCTATCAGAAACTGTTGAGAGGAGATCGCCCACTGCCAAAGTCTGAGTGCTTCTCGACATAGGGGGTAGGACTTTGTTCTGCCCTGCTTGTTTATGTACCACACTACGGACATATTGTCCGTTTGAACTGCTATAGTGCCCGTGGGAAGAGAGTCCTGAAGGGCTTGCAACGATAAAAGCACTGCGCTCATCTCTAGGACATTTATGTGCAGGTGGCATTCTAATTGTTGCCACATGCCCTGGACAGTCCTGCCCTGATAATGCCCCCCCACCCGATCAGGGAGGCATCCGTTGTCACCGTGGCAACTGGAGGGGGAATAACAAAGGGTCTGCCCTGAAGAAGTTGAGGGGAGACTATCCACCAGGCGAGGTATTTCTTGCAAGTCGGGGTTATCAATATGTTGTGAGTCATAGGAATTTGTTGGTAGGACCACTGAGAGAAAAGCATCCACTGAAGAATTCTCATATGGAAGCAGGCTAAGGGAAGAAGGGATATCGCCGCTGCCATGAGGCCCAATGTTTTCAGTACTAACTTGACTTGAACTTTGTTGGACTGAATCAGAAGGTGGAAATTCTGCCATATATCTATCACTCTCTGAGGTGTTAAAGTTGCAGACATTTCTGTGGTGTTTAACACGGCGGCTATGAAGTTTATACATTGACAAGGTGACAAGAAGGATTTTGCAAAATTTATGGAAATACCTAACCTGTTGCAAATGTGAATGGTGTAATCCCTGGTTATGATAAGATGCTGCTTGGTGGTAGCGGTAATGAGCCAGTCATCTAAATATGGAAACACCTGGAATCCTTTTTGTCTCAGGTGAGGCGTGACCACTGCCAAACATTTGGTGAACACCCGGGGGGCTGTGGTGAGACCAAAGGGCAGGGCTCTGAATTGGTAATGACTGGCTCCCAGCCGAAAGCGGAGAAACCTCCTGGAGCACCTGTGTATCTTTGTGATAGTACGCGTTCTGTAGGTCCAACGAGCACATCCAGTTGTCTCTGCCCAAGAAGGGCAGAATGGACTGCAGCATTACCATCCGAAATTTTGTCTTCTGCACAGATTTGTTCAGTCTGCTGAGATCCAAAATGATTCTCCAGTCTCCTGTCTTTTTTGGTACCAAAAAGAACCTGGAGTAGATTCCGGATCCTAGCTGGTCTGCTGGGACTGCCTGGATGACTCTTTTTTTTTTTTTTTTTAACAGCTTTTCTATTTCCAGCTGTGCCTGACCCCTTTGTCTGGGTGGTACGTCTGGGAGGGGTCTTGGCAATTGATTTGGAGGAGAAATGAAGGGGATTTTGTAACCCTCGGATATAATCAACTGTACCCATTTGCCTTGAGAGAGGGATTGCCAGGCTTCCGGGTACAGAGATAATCTTCCCCCGACTGCCTCCAAAGGTGGACAGTCGGGCAGCTTCTCAGGGATGCTGAAAGGGTTGGTCAGGGAAGGACTCCCTGGAACCCTGGTTCTGTGGACCCCCTCTGCCCCTGGGGCGGCATCTATTGTTCCCCCCTGCCTCTAGGGGGAATTTCACCACGTGCGGTGGGCGTGACTCCCTGTGGTTTACAGAACCACATCTTTCCACCCTTCTGACCTTTGGGGTATGGTCTAGATGGTGTGGAAAAGTGGACTCCCACGGCAGAGAGAGTCCTTACCATCTTGCTCGCACCTGGTGAGGGTATTCTTCACCTGAGGTCCAAACAATTCTGAACCATCAAAGGGGGTGTTGGTGAAGGACACCTTGAAGGGATCAGCAAAATTACAGAGTCGCATCCAGGCATGACATCTCAACGCAACACCTGTGCCTGCGGCCCTACTCGCTCCATCGGCTGCATAAGAGATAAGCCGCATGGAGGAATTGGCAATGGAATTCAGGGTAGCCAGCTGGGAGTTAATCTTCTCCTGATACCCTGCAGCAGAAGGATCCTGTACAGTTTCACCCAGTTCTTTGAGCAAATCTCTCTGAAGGCGGGTGAAATGACATAAATAGTTCAGCGATCACATAGCAAAGGTCGCTGAAGCAAATGTCCGCTTACCGTACCTGTCCATGGTCCTGGACTCTTTGTTAGGAGGATGAACAGGTACAGAAGGATCAGCTAATTCCTTCTTAGTGGCAGCTGCTACCACCATAGCATCTACCAAGACACCTTTGGTGAGAAATGTCTTGTCCACCGTAGCAGAAATAAATTTTGAGGGCCTCCTAGGGGTAGGTTCCATGGAGTCAGGAGCTGCCACGCCTTTCTGGCCACCACTCCCATCAGTGGATCGAAAGAAGGGGACACCCAGGAGGTGGAAGGGTGAGATCCAAAGGCATCAAGGTAAACCGACTCGTCCTCGGAGGGTTTGAGTGTGGACCAATTCCCCCTCTGTTTCAGAATCTCTAGTATGTCTGAAAAGGAGACATCTTCAGAGGGGGATCTAGGGGAGCCCTCAGCTCATCCAAGTCGGTGTCCGTGGTTACAGACTCACGGGAGTCTACGTGCTTCCTCTTGCACTTTCTTTTCCTAGGTGACTCTCCTGAAGCTTCAGGATAGGCCTCGGAGGAGGATGAGACACCCAAAGTGGGTACCCTATGCGTTGAATCTCTGCTATCAGTTTCAAGAGGATGGCCAGGGACCGTAACAGGCACTGTGAAGGGAGGAGCTGAAGAACCTAACCTTGGAGCAGACACTGGATCCAGCACGAACCTAATCACCTCGAAAGCCCCCCTATCAGGCACCGAAGACAGTCCCGGCTCCAAAGACACCAGAACCACCCCCGGCACCGACAGAGAAGGCTCCGAGAATGATGTCGGGGCCGAACTAACCAGAGCCGACGCTCCGAGAGGGAGACCGGGGTCGGACAAGGGTCCGATGCCACTCGCCCCCTCAGAGGCGACAATGGAGTCTCGGCGCCTGGACTTCTCCACGGACGGTACCAATGAAGAAGTCTGAGCCAACAACGTCGGAGCCGAAGGTGGAAGTATCGGCTCCGACGTGGGCAAGGTTACAGTTCCGACAAACTCTGGCTCCGAACTCGACTGGAGAGTCGGAGGAGGAATCGAAGGTGGCACCGAGGGAGCCACAGTCTGGTGAAATGGGTTTTGGAGTATTTGGGCCAGTGCCTGAGATTTTATGAGTCTACTGACCACCCTCTCAATATCGTGGTCGGAAAGCCTAGACGACCTGGAGGAATGATTCCTATGACTCCGCTCTGATAGAAGGGGTGATCTTGGAGCCGATCGAACGGACTCTAAAGAAGGGGATCTAGAGCGCTTGCGCGCTGATGTAGACTCCGGTACAGGTTTCGGAGCGGGTACGATCTTGCTCACATCGGCTCTGACTGGAGCCATGTCAGAACAATCTCAGTTTCGCCAGCTCTCGACTCAGAAGCTGGTGCCGAGGGCTTGGCGGGCTTAGACGACTTCCCCAAGCCAGACTTGGATGGGGAGTCATCGGGCTTCAATAAGCCCCTCAAAATAAGTTTATTACGACGCTCCTGCAGGACTCTTGAACTAAATCCGTGGCAGACGGAACAAGAGTCCTGCAGGTGCAAAGGTCCCAAGCAGTAGACACAAGAAGTGTGACCTTCTGTCAGAGACATTTTCTGACAGCACGAGTCACACTTCTTGAATCCCGAGACCTTAGCTTATTTAGACATAGTTACCCTAAAGACAGTAACACAGTCAGCACACCCACTCACTCGACTTTCACACCAAGGGGGAGTTAAGGGGCTGACTAAAAACAACAACTCACACACACAATAATGGGGGAGAGTAAAAAAAAAAAAACTAAAGCCTGTAGGCCCGATTAGAAAATTTAACTAAAGGGGTGGGTAGGTCTTAACGAAAAAATTACTAATAGGTAATTTAGGTAAAACTATATCAATGGGAACTAATCTGACAAAAACTAACCTCAAGTTTAGAAGAATTTGCTAAAATTTCTTTTACTGACCTGAGCCGGCAAAAAAAGGCAACCTCGCAGCGAAGCGGCAAACGAGATCTGGGGAGTTAGCGCATGGTATTGTGGGATATAGGGCTGCCTCGAGCTGGTAAAAAATAGCTCTCGAGCTATAGTATAGGCCGAGTCGGAGCCGAGGATTGGCTCCGAACCCATCCAGCAAGAATGACAACTTAACATCTTTGGTTCTTCTTTTGTTCTGTAAAAACTCTTTCCAGTGCATATAAACTTATTATAAATTATAAACAGCAAAATAAATATCTAATATACTCTTATTGGAAAATATTTACTCTGTCAATTTATACAATGGTATATTAACCAAAATATTCCAAATGAATAATAAATTCCATTAAAATTATTTATACACATTTGATTATACTAAATGACACATAATTAACTCCCTATAAATTGGCTAAATGCTCCTTCAGCCATTCAGCTTCCTGCATAGCCTGTGTTACTATACTTCATAACATATATTATCAATACAGATGTGATCCTTCATTTGTAATTTATTTGCTCTGCTATCATCTATATCTATACCAGCTTGCTTGCAAAAACAACCTTTATTAGTTTGTATATAGTGTGTATAATTTGTTTTTCTGAATTTATTCTCATCAGTTGTACTACTGGTTTATTCCTCTTTTGAATATTGTAACCTCTATTGTCAAACTCAAATAAAACTTTTAAACATTAAACAAAAAATGCAAATATGCATTAGAGAGGAAAAGACATTTGTAAAAAAGAAAGAGAGTTATGAAAGGATAAAAAACATGCCCTGGGATTCAGAAATCAGAAACATGCCTTTCCATGATTGTACAGAGACTATCACAGAATTGCTAAGATGAGTTATGCAGCACAAAGGCAATTATCAGTTAACTAGCAAGAATCTCATGGCGCATGTAGCAAATTAAGAAACCCATTCACAGAAATTACAGGATCTACACTGAGAGAGCGGTCTAGCAATTACAGCTAGGAGTATTGTGAACACCAGTGATGAGCAATTAGTATAATGAGCCTAAGTGTGTATGCACATATGATACCTCCCAACACCTAAAGAACAGCTGGAAGCTACAATAAATGGCACCCAGTATGCTTATATATGGTCTTACTATTTTAATTTGGGAAAACTGGGTGTATAGGAAAGTAAGAAAAAAAAGGGGATGACCAAGCAGAGGAACATATACAAGGACACGATTAGGGTAAGAGTGGGAGTAGGGAGGGGGCTGAAGGTTATACATTTTTGGAGGTCAGCTGCCCATTTTCTTTTCTTTTTTAAAGGGAATATGGGAGAGGTTGTAAGGGGAAGGGAAGGGAAGGAAAGAGGGTACAGATATGAACCAGTGGCACACAAATATAAAACATACTCAAATATTAACAGAGGTGGTACTGACATAAAGGGTGATGGGTTCGACAATGGAATTATTGAAAAAGAGTCAGAGGGAGGACAATTGGTAATCAATAGCATTGAACAACAAGCAATGGAGGGAGGTAACAAACAAGGAAGGTGAATCCCAGGATGGTATTCCACTCCTGACATTTGCTGCTTGGGCTAGTCACCACCATGACTGCACTTCCCACAGTTCCTTACAAGACGAACTTCTCCATTCAACCAATGGAGGCATCAAGCCACCACTCTAAAAATTTCACCACCTCTACCAACTCTTCCCACATGACAAATTGTGATCCCCTGATACTGTCACTGAAGGGAATGAAAGCACTTTGCGCTGGTGAATAATGACCAAAGGCTAATGAGGATGCTCCCAGGTCAACCCCACATCACCCAACAGGGCAGCACGCCTGGAGGCAGATGGTGTGCTAGCAGGAGAAAACTGGGGCCAATGGTGTGGTGGGGACAGATGTCACACCACTGGTGTAGCCGAGCAAGATTTTGCTGAAATTATTAACATATATTTATAGCAATAATACAACAAAAATCATATAAAATATAAAAAGGATAGCACAATAAGGGGAAGGGAGAGGCAGAAAAAGAATGTATGGTGTTGTGGCCCACATGGTCAAAGACATGCCATACGGACCTGGACAGAGGTAACACTTATGTAAACCAACATCCTATGCGAGTACTGTGCGGGTCTACTTTACAAGAATGAAATCTCACTTACCCGAAATTCATAACACCGAGATGAAAAGGTAGACAGCACCAGCACACTGATGTCCCGAAATACCAAATTACCACTGCAGGTAAGTAATCACTTGGCCATCCTAAACAAAAATGCAAACCGAAGAAAACCAAACCCACCCATGTGGGGGGCTGCACCCCCCCACGCCCCCCTAATTTAATATGCCAACTCCGAGATCGCACTACCATGGGGTAAGGGGCAAAGTTCACCAGTATATGGCCAAGTGGTTACTTATCTGGAGTGGAAAGTCTGTTCCAGGATATCGGTGTTGTGCGGTCGTCGGCCTTTTCGTCTCAGCATTTTAACAGTTGGGTAAGTGAACATTTGGGTTTCTGAAGGGGACCCCACTGTGCTGTTCCCCAGGCAGAGAAGGAATCATATCCAACAGACACAGCTATTATCAGGTGCTTGGTAAAGACTGTAAGGACAGCTGGTATGGAACAGGGTACTCAATGTGGTGTATCAAAAAAGTCAAGGTTATGCCAGCTGAAATTGCCACCAACTAGGGCATATGTTGGAGTTATGCATGGGCAGAATACAGCCAAAAGACCACAAATGGACCTCTATTCCCCACTCCCACCCCCTATCATGGACTCCCACCTCCTCACAATACACATCCCTCTACCCCACTCCACCATGCCACACATATATCCAGTCTGGGTTGTTGTGCACAGCCAATGGATGTGGCAAACACCATGCATGTTAGATGCCATAATGCAGTAAGTCTGTGCTGATAGTTGGCCATCTCCCAGCAAATATGTACTATGTGCATATCATGAACATATAGATTTAATTGTATGTGTGCAAACTATCATAAACTTAGTTTGTGCTACTGTAAAAATAACTGTGACAGAGCGGTTTCACTGTTACCTACACAAACTATACCATGGGTTATAGCTAAGCTGCTGTAATATAACTAAATAAAAAGTAACAGTGCAGTTAATCACACTCATAACTGCACCTGGAGAGATACACTATTCTCTTCTGGTACAGGAAGGCATTCTATGTTATTTCCCTGAGAGTACCAAAAAAAAAAGCAAGAACAACAAATACACCACACGTCACTTAAAAGTCCACTAAGGATCCATTTACCTATAAGGAAAATAAGACAGTAATCAGCCCTGCATGCTTATAATACCGCTTAAGGATCTCTTCTTCCAATTTGCTCAGCAGGTGAGGATGGCACTGCCGCAGGTTAATGAAGTGGTACTGGCATTGCTCGCCAAAGCAGCTTATGCCTGTTAACAGCATCCCATGAGCCTACATGTGAGGGTGCACATCTCTACCAGCTTCTAGATGGCACCTCTGTTCACACGGTAGTGTTTCACTATTCTTGTATTATAGAGTGCATAGTATATTATGTGCACGTGGATGACTTGGCACTCCTGAGTGTGACAATATGCATCTTTGTCAATACCAGCAGCAGCAGTGACACCCTCCTGTAAGACTGAACTAGGCATCCACTGTACAGTAGGGACCCTAATAAGATTCCTCAGTCAGGCATTCCCAGTGGTTCCTGTTCAGCAAATGTAGAAAGATCTTACTTTCTTTAGGCTATCACCTAGAAGCCCTGTCACCATCAAGGGGTCAAAATCCAGAAAAATATGGTAGCCTTATCACAGTCATGAATGTTGATTTTATTGACATGTGATGAGTAACTTGGAGCAGTTGTGCAGTGGAACCAGGCATAGTGCCACCACTGCACAGCACCAGAATTCATTACGTGGCATTATAATGTTAGGATGTGAACAACTGCATAGAAACATAATTCAGGGATCATAGTGCTTAAACTTTAACACTTCCGCTCCTCATTGCCTCTACAGTAATATATTTCTCCATGTCCCCAACAAAGTCATTGTCCATGCATGTATGCTCACTGTTCTTCAGTTAGTTATTTGAGTTTACAAATGTGACCAAACCTCTTAGAATGTCACAGTGAAATGCACAATGAGATAAATGTGTGAGTTATGTACTTTCATTTGAATGAGGCTCATTAGCATAAGAACCTTTAAATTGCACAATAAAAGAAGATGTGGCCAGTGCTGTCCTCATTACGCTATAGAAGCTAGGTAAATAAGCTGTAGAGCTGGAATGTAGAAGGAATACAGTGATTCCTACAAGCAATACAACACTTAAAAAGTGCTAAGTGATTGGGAAATGGTGCTTGTTTAATTTTTGCTGTTTTGCTGCTGCTTTACTTGTGAGCTGTTGGTGGGCACACATAACAGGTATAGGGTGCACTGCCAAAGTAAAGATGTGGCAGGTGTAGTGAAACACAGGTATGAGGTTTGTAGTCTTATGTACCATGCAGATAACACTCCAAACTGTAGGCCAAGGACTAAATGTGTCATAGCCAGTGCTGATATGCAGTTGTTGGGAGGTATCCTGCTTGTCATAAGTAAATGGATGATAACCTGTGTCAGGGTATAGTGTACTGTGTGTGTACTATAAGTGCAAATTATGTGAATGCAATCACTGAGTGTAGTACTGTGGCTTGTGTTTGATAGGGCTCCAACTAGCATAGCCCAGAGAACTGCTCAGAGTAGCCTTGTTGTTGGCATCCCTCCATGGCAGTACTTTTTGAATGATGTATCCTTACACATTTTACATTTATGACCTCCTATGTACTGCAGATGTGGCGAAAGCCTTTGTAGTAGTAATATAAGGTTGAGATGGGGACAAGTACACCACCATGAGGCATTATACTTGTATGCCAGGCTTTAGTGGGTTCTTCAAAAGCACACAACTTGGTTTGTGTCAGAAATCTCTGCATGGGATGTTAAAATAATTGCCTTTCTTCTAATTTGGTTCATTGTCTTCCTACAGCTGTACCAGAAAGTTGTAAGTCTGGGCTGAGCTATGAGTGTTGTGTTTAGGGATGGAGACATGACTGCAGATAACAGCAAGGGATTGTCTTGTGGGCTGACCTTTGGTAGGTCATGCTAACATGTGTGTTGTGCAAAAACACTGCATTTTGCCCCATGCTGGCTGAGTGTGCAGTGCCACCGGATATACTGCACGTAATAGGAGCAGTCTATATCACAGGCATGGAGGGTGGTGAACAATGGGAGTCTCATCCTGTGCTGGGCCCATTGCTCTTCTAAAGTTATGTGAGTAACACATGCATGACACAGCAACTGAAAGTGAGCTATGTCATAAAATGCCTGAATGGTATTCCCTCTCTCCTCTCTGGTAGATGTAAACCACATATGCTTCCCCATGTGCTTGTAGTGAGGCATTAAGAAACTTGTGGAGTATCCTTGAATATGCTTTGGATACACTAAAAGGGGCCTGTAACTAATATTCTCAAAACCACACCTACTTTGGTGTCCAGAAGGATAGGTGGTGACATATCTCAACCTGCTTCTATGTGGTGCTTCTATCTATATGATATTGTTTCACTATTTCTGAGTTGCGGGCAGCATGGTATGTTAAATGCAGATGGATGACTTGGCACTGATGATGTTGCTAATGTACGCCTTTGTGAATACCAGCAACAATGACACCCTCCTGCATATACATATACATATTCAGAAATGCAGTGGCTGCGCCATACATGTTTTCATGGTCCCTAGTACCCTAAGATTTTCCTGCAATCAAATTCTTTGCCAGTAGCATGTCTTCTCACAAAATGTATAATTTTCTGAATCATTTTGCCATATTCTTACCCTAATTTGCATTCACACGTGCCCTCATTCTAATAATGTTGCTTGTTTCTGTGTGATTGTACTGCTGTTTGCATATTATACAGGTCACTGTATTTCCTGGCTTTTTGCAATCACACTCAACGTATCTCTGAATCTCTCACACCCTGCACATAGCCATTCATTACTGAAAACTGACTACCAGAATACAAAACTGAAATTGAACTTTCTGAATCACAAATATAATATACAGAAATCATTTTGTATTAGGTAAGAAAAGAGAAGTTACTCCTTTCTTTAGAAAAAATTGAAATGTGAAGGAGGAGAGGACGGGGAAAATGAGAAATAGTGAGGGAATGATGGAACGTGGACTAGATAATGTAATGCGGATTATGGCTGAACATGTTAAAGAATGAGATGAAGAACAATAAGAAGGGAGATGAAGAAAATATAATAGGAGAACAATGACAAAATAGAAAAACAAATTAATAAAGACATGTTAGGGAAATAAAGCAGGATAGTTCACCAGGGCCAGATGGTTAGGGTATGAGTTTTATAAGAAGATAGATAAAAAGGAGATATGGATTTTTTTAACTGTAATGAATGAGTGGTCGATAGGATGAACTAAGAGCTAATACGTGAAGGGATGGTACCATTTATTTTTAGAAAAAAAGGAGAGAGAGATTAGACAGAAGATATTTAAAAAAAGTGGAAACCAGTAACGTTAAGGAAAAAGGATTATAAGTTATTTATGAGCATTCTTCAAAAAAAAGGATGATAAAGGTGGTGGGAAAGCAGTACATTAACTTTGTATAAGGGAAGCAGATAGAGGATGTTAATTTTAGCAAAACAGGTAACAAGAAGTATAGTTCATGAAGAAGGAAATAGTACACTAATGCTGTGTGATGTCACAACGATGTTTGATAGTCTAGACGTGGTGGTATATGGGATGTTATAATTACATATAGATTAAATGAGTAGGTACCTAAGGTATTGTAGACAATATTCAGTATAATACATGACAGTAATAATAAGTGGATGGTTAGATGAAAGGATAAAGTTGCATAAAGGGCGTTAAGGTGGTAAGGAATGCAGTAGTGGAGGAATGTAAAGACAACATTAAAGTAGGAAAGATTACAGATGAGGTAAAGTCACCAGCATTTTTTCGTTTATGCAGATGGTTTAAAAGCAATGGCAAAGAACAGAGAGTGGATGAAAGAAGAAATGCTGGCAATAAAGGAGAATTTGAGAAACGCAGGTTTGAAAATAATAAGGAAGAGAGCAAGGGAGTAGAAACTCAACAAATAAATGTACTCGGGACAAGGGAGTCAGCAGGCAGGTGCAAGGGGGTGCATTTGTACCCCCCTGGAACCGTCTGGCCAGGAGATTCATTTGCTGTTAATTAAAAAAAAATGATAAGTTGGCATTCTTCTGTAAGAAAGGTCCCAGTCCTGGAATGCATCACATCTGTGCGTGTGTTGTCGTCCATGTGCAATTTGAAATACAACAACTGGTATTTGATATTCACATTTTGCTTTGCGGGAGAATAAGTCTTCATGTTTTGCTGCCTCACCTGTTCTGGGAGAATCTGCGTTTTGCTTCGATCATTTAAGTAAGTGTGTCTGGGAGTTGGAACATGACTGTTCACGTTTACTTTTGCGTTCCGAGCTTTTGCTTCATTCAGTCAATGCTTTTGCTGCCAATTCTATTCAAGCAATGCTTTTGGAGTGAGTGTTCACATTTGCTTTTGCATTCCAAGTTTTTGCTCCATTCAATCAGTGCTTTTGCTGCCAGTTCCAAGTACCGTGTGTGTCCAGTTCCATTCAGTTCTGTGTATGTGTGTGGTTTCATTCATTCAGTGCTTTTGCTGCCAGTTCCAAAGAACTGGCTTTGCTATTGAGCACCCTTTTCAACCACAGCCTAAGTACTGGCTTCATTCAAGCAGAGTGGAGAACCGCCATTGTCATCCCCTTGCACAAAGGTAGCCACTACTGATCCTGGAAGCTATCATCCCATTAGCTTAACAAGTCTGATCTGTAACTCCATGGAGTGTATTATTATGGCTCTCATAAACAAGGACATAAGGCAATCTCCAAGCACATGTCCCCACCCAGTTCAGATTTGTCATGGGCAGATCTTGCCTGTTGAACCTGGTTGACTTCTTTGAGACTGTCACCAAGGACCTGGATGAGGGAAAGTCAGTACATACAGAATACCTTGACTTGGTCATAGCCTTTGACACAATCCCCAACTCTGGCATCATTGAAAAGCTAACACAAATTGGCGTAAATCCCTATCTCATCAGGTGGGTGGCCAACTGGCTCACCAACAGGACCCTCAAAGTCAAAATAGGCACCTCCACCTCCAATAGCAGACCTTTCACTAGTGGAGTTCCCCCAGGGATCTGTCCTGGGATCCCTAGTGTTTGGCATCTATTTATCAGAGGTACAGACAAAGGCAAAAGGCCTGTAGCTGACCAAGTTTGCCGACTACTGTACGTTGGGTGCTGTCATTAAATCCCTAAATGATGTTAACATACTACAAGAGGGTCTCTCAGCAACTGACTGGTGCCAAAGTTATGGCCTCAAGCTAAATGCAAAAAAAATGTATCATACCATTCAGCAAAAACATGACCCCTACTGATTACCACATCAATGGCAACCCCCTTAGCTCAGAACCTGTGGTAAAAGACCTGGGCATTCAGGTTGATAACCTCACATTTGACCATCATGTAGCGGCAGTGGTCAGAAAAGCCTTTTACTTGGTTCATCTTATAAATAAAGGGATTGCATCCAGAAAAAAGGAGGTTATTACCTCTCAATACTCCTCCCTCATTAGACCAATAATTGAGTATAATGCCCTGTTTGGGATGTACCTCTCCAATCATCTGCACCAACTGGAAAGGCCACTGAGCTACCTCACAAAGAGAATCCATTGCCTCCAACACCTGTCCTATGCAGACAGGCTCAAATCACTATCACTCTACTCAGTGTCATACAGATTGCTCAAGATTGCTCAGGGGTGATCTGTGTCTCACCTACAAGGCAATCTAGGACTCTGCCCTACTAGAGGCGCTCCATATCCGTAAGTCTAAATCCTCATGCACTACCTGCTCAAAAGGCCTGAACCTAATATGTGACATTAACAAAACCTGCTGGAGAGACAGGTTTGTCTCCCAGAGGCTTCCCCATCTCTGGAATAGAGTTCCCATACACTTCAAACAGAGCACCTCACTGACCCTCTTCAAGTGCAGCCTTGATGAGTGGATGGGAAACCACAAATTCATCCTAGGGGTCCCACCTGTGTCCCTCATTGACAGGAGTGACAGATACTGACTGAGGTTTATTTTTGGGGATAAACTCTTGGCTAGGGTTGTAAGGGCCCCAGGGCCATTAGCCTAGTAACCTCCTATGATCCTATGATATTTTCACTGAATGTCTGGAATATTTGGCTCATACTGTTGGTTTGTTCCTCTTAAAATATGTGGTTTCTGTCAAATCAGTGAGAACTGAATTTACTAAGTAATTCTAGGCATTTAAGTTTCAGTCTTCCTATCTTTCAGGAAATGCATGGTAACACAAAATATTTTATTCTAGCAACTTTCTAAGATTATGCAAGCAATGTTTAAAATGTGGCTCTGGTTTTGAGCCTTTGCCCCCCCCCCCCAATAGATTTTGGATTTTTCCAGATTTCTTGTGCTGCAAAGCTGAGAGATATAGTTGAGTGTCAAGTGGACTTTACAAGGAGCTGAGAGCTTCAGGGGAAGAAAAGTTTAGTGCTGCTTATGCCAAGTCTGTATATATTGCTAGTAGCACAACAGATAGTGTACTTGCTTTTGATGCATAAGGCTGTAGGTTCTACTCCCAGAGGATGTACATGGATTGCTGATACTGTACTGTGTTGTGCGTTAAATAGGGTGGATGCTGCAGTCCTGAGAATGTCCTCCTTTGAAGGAGACACCTAGTAACTACGACCCTGATATCTGTTTGCCATCCATTCCTTACTGCAGTATAACTAGCTTATTTTTTTTTAAATGTAACATAGGCAATTTATTCTTCAAGGGAAACAGGTACTTTATTTGTAGATGAAACAATTGACTATAAAGTTGTTTGCTAGCAGCAACCTCTTCATTAGTTACAGATCCCTTTAAAGTGGAATTATTTAGATGACTTTTACTTCTGCAGAGATTGTGTATATTTACTGATATTGGTGGGTTGTAATGAAGTTTGTGTAGACTTTTATGATGGAAATGTTCTGAATTGGGTAGTTTTGCCATTATTGGTTTATACATTTTTTTTCATTGCTTACTGGAAAAATGTTCAAAACAATAAATTTAAAACATGCTCTAACAAGTGTGTTGTATTATACAAGGAATATAATTTAATACAACCAGGAAGGTGAATCAAAGAACACATGTATGCTTGCGTGGTCCTAAATATGTGTGCAAGGGGCCTATGATTTGAAAAGAGCCCAAAGGTAAACATTATTTGCCACTGACCAGATGCATTTTCTTTGAATGTGGGTTTCAATGCTGTTTCAATGAATGTGAGTTTCAAGGGCAGAGAAGTTTTAATGTCTATTTTCATTGTGAGACTGTATTGTTTTGTT
Organism: Protopterus annectens; assembly: GCF_019279795.1. NCBI lineage: Eukaryota > Metazoa > Chordata > Ceratodontiformes > Protopteridae > Protopterus > Protopterus annectens. Next base: position 1,311,206,304 of record NC_056741.1, on the reverse strand, counting down.
TAGCAGATGTCTATCAGTGTTTGTGCTATAAAATTTTAAATAAGTTTTAAATGAAATCCAAATAATCATTGTAGATGTAAAGCATAAAGCAGCATGCTCATTAGTGTTTATGGTAAATGGGGAGAAATAGCCAAGTAATGGGGCACTGGAATGACTGCTAGGGTGGGCTGTGTAGGGGGGTCCCCATTTGACCATGATGTTGTAAGGGGGTAGGGGCGGCAAACTCAGACAGCTGTGGAAGGCACAAACTCTAGCTACGCCACTGTTTGGACTACGGACAAAGGTACAAGTGAGAGGTAGGTGTGTGTGTGTGTGTGTGTGTGTGTGTGTGTGTGTGTGTGTGTGTGTGTGTGTGTGTGTGTGTGAAGTAGGAAGGACTGTGTGTTTGCATGTAATTAAGAGGCGGGTAAGGGAGGGGTCATTCCTTGCAATTATCCAGATTTTTGGCTCATATTTTTAGTATGTAAAATTGTGTGTTTTCTGGCAAATTGCTAAGGATTGAAGTCAGAAAATATTGGCAGACATTTGACTTTTAGACTTCATATCATCGGAAAATGCATACTAATGCAAACCTTGTTGTTCTATCCACTTTCTAAGGAGGCAGGTTATGTATGTGTGTTCATACCTCTCAGCTCTGCAGATGTTCACAGAATGTCCAGATTTTTGCTTTATATTTTTGGTCTGTTCCTCATAAAAATTCTGTTTTTTTTTTTTTTTTTTTGAAATCACTGGGATGAGCTAAGGATTAAACTTACGAAATAATGACTTGTATTTGTGTTTCAGACTTCATATCTTTTAGAAAATGCATTCTAACACAAATCCTGTTATTCTAGCAACTTTCTAAATGTGTCCCTAGTTTTGGACCTTTGTCCCTAACATTATAACAGGCTTTGTCCAGATTTCTTGTGCTAAGAGATTGAGAGGTATTGTGTATGTATGTATAAGAGGGAGGTAGCATACCCCTCAGCTGTCCAGGTTTTTGCAGAACGTCCAGATTTTCACCCCATATTCCTCCTAAAAGGACTGAAGTTGCTAAATAATAACAGACATTTTAGTTTCAGAAATCACATCCTTTAGAAAAATGCATACCAACACAAATCCTGTTATTTCTAGCACTTTTCTAAGTTCATGAGAGCAATATTTATAATCTGTCCCTATTTATTTTAGGTTTTGTCCTGATTTCTTGCACTAAGAAGTTGAGAGAGAGTGAGTGTGTTTGTGTGTGTGTGTGTGTGTGTGTGTGTGTGTGTGTGTGTGTGTGTGTGTGTGTGTGTGTGTGTGTGAGAAAGAGAGAGTCAAATGCTCTAGTTAGAGTTAGCAAGTGGAATTTATTTTCAAGTGCATTTTCAATGAATTGTGAGCCTCAAGGGAAGATAAATTTACTGCTGCACATGCAAAGTCTGCTTAAAATGTGCAACTGTTTTGTTTAGCAAATGGTATCACTATTGTGGTATAGAATTGTACAGCAGTGTTAGTAGCATAGCAGGTAGCATACTTCCATCTTGATATAGAGGGCTGTAGGTTCTACTCCCACAGCATGTTGATTTGTATTTTAAGGGGGGATGCTGCAGTTCTGAGTATGTCCTCCTTTGGATGAGATGCCTAGTAACTATGAATCTGTTTTTCAGCTTGCCACACATTCCCTGTTGCAATATACCAGCTTACTATTTGTTTAATGTAGCATAGGCAATTTATTATTTAAGGACAGCAGGCACTGAATTTGTAGATGAAACACTGAAATATAAGGTTGTTTTCTAGCAACAATCTCTTCATTAGTTTCAGATCTCTTTAATGTGGAATTATTCAAATGACTTTTACTTCTGCAGAGATTGTGCATGTTATCTGATATTGGTGGATTAAAAGCTTGAGTGCCCTTTTATGATTGAAATGTTCTGAATTGGGCAGTTTGCCATTATTGGTTCATACATTTTGTTTCATTGCTTACTGGAAAAAACATTCAAAATTATAAATTTAAAACACACTCTGACAGGTGATGCTGTATTATACAAGGGATATAATTAAATTATTATATATTATAAGTAATACAATCAGGAAGGTGAATCAAAGAACGTTTGCATGGTCCTAAAAATGTGTGCAAGGGGCCTATGATTTGAAAACAGCCCAAAGGTAAATTTAACCTGCCACTGGCCAGCTGCATTTTCTTTAAATGTGAGTTTCAAAGGTAGAGAAGTTTTAATGCTAAGTCTGCTTTCAGTGTAAGACTATTGCTTTGTTTAGCAAATGTCTATCAGTGTTTGTGCTATAAAATTTGAAATAAAAGTTGTAAATTAAATCCAAATATCTGTAATCATTGTAGAAGTAAAGCATAAAACAGTATGCACACTGAGAGTTTTGAACACTGTCTATGGCAACTGGGGAGAAATAGGTAAGTAATGGGACACTGGAATGGCTGCGTGTGAGGTGCTGAGTGGGGGGGGGGTCTCTGAGTTTGCACCCCCCTGCAAAAAATCCTGTGGGTTTTCCTGGAAAGAAAGAGGTTGGTAAAAGCAGTGTGAAGAACTTCTAAAAGAAATTAAGAATACAGTGCAATGTGAGAAGTATTTCAAATGATGTAGGTGAAGAAAATATATTTAATTAATTCATAAATAAATTAGAGAAGTTAAGAAATGTAAGCAATGTTTAAGATGGATGGCTATAGAGAAAAGGGTGGGGAGATTATAAAGATAAAATGTTATTAAAATACTGTGCAAATAATGAAGATGTAATAAGGAATAAACCTCCCCTATTCTTTTGATAAGTGCCATGGTATCGTTTATATGTGCCTAGGCTGTCACCAACTCTGGCAGATGGGGTATCAATTTAGCATCTCATCTGAAGGATGATGCTGATGCTCACTAGGGAATCTAGTCTTCCTCTGTTTTGCTTCTGAAATTTCAAAATCGACGAACTATAGAATTCTTAAAGTAAAATGTATTACTTCACTTTTCATGTGTTCAATGATGAACAGACCTGTTTGAATTTTCTACTTTGCACCAGATCTGTAAAATTCTAAACCTAGGCAAATGCATTTCCTTCAGGAGTACCTGTTCTCTGAGTCCCTTCACCTGCTCCTTTAAATCTACCAGCTCTAAATGCAACTCCTTTCTCATTCCATATAATTTCTGTATTTCTTCTGAGTGGCAAACCTTCTCCTATACAGGGGCGGCTCGTGGCACCGGGCTGCCGGACTGCAGCTCCCTCAAAATAAAAAATAGAAAAAAAATTATTTTTTGAAATTTCGCGCATGCGCAGTAGTCCCAACTACTGTCGGTCTATGCGCATGCTCAAGGCAGTCCCCATAGGGGGACACAAGGAGACGTCTGTGCACTTTTAAAGTGCACAGACTCGCTAGGATTATGGGTCTCATCCAGACTGCAAGAGCAGCAGTCAGGACAGTCTCGTCGTCGGGATCTCATCGGGCTTTGCTTGGGATCTCACGGGTCTTTGGAGTATTGCGCGGGAAGGATGTACGTTAGCTGGATATATTCAGGTAAGTGTATGGTGCTTTTTACTTTTACAATGTTTATACTGGATTGTGTGTGTATGGTGCTTATGCTTTACAATGTTTATACTGGAGTGTGTGTGTGTGTGTGTGTGTGTGTGTGTAAATGCCCCAGGTACTCATGGTGGTGTGGTAGGGAATACCTCAGGCTTGAACCCTGTACCCTGTATGCAGGTGTTAAAGACTTGAGTTCCCTACCCACCACCATTTGTAAAAAAAATTGCAGATTTTTGCCTCATATTCGATCTGATCTGTTCCTCATAATATCTGTGGTTTGTAAATGTTGCAATGTTTGATATTTGATGGTGTAGTAGTAGCATTGTTGCCTCACAGCTGCAGGTTCTCGGGTTTGATTCTTGGCTGGGGTTCCTTCTTTGTGGGGTCTGTATCTTCTCCCTGTGTTTATGTGGGTTTGCTTTTGTGTCCTCCCATGTTACAAAGACATGTCTGCATTATTTCTTCCTGGGCCTCTGCTGAAAATTGTTTATTTGTTCCAAGTCAGACTGTCCTGATTAAAAAATGTTAAATAAAATTGACAGGCATTTGAATTTCAGACTTAAGGGTTTCTGAATGTTTAATTCCTTGCATATTTGATGGTGCAGTGGTAGTATTGTTGCCTCACAGCTATAGGTTTTCTGGTTTGATTCTTGGTTGGGGTGGCTTCTGTGTGGAGTCTGCATGTCCTCCCTGTGTTTGTGGATTTGCTCTGGTGCCCTGCCATGTTACAAAGACGTGTCTGCAGTATTAATCCCTGCGTCTCTGCTGAAAATTGGTTTTGTTCTGTCCTCAGTAAAATTGACAGGCATTTGAATTTCAGACTTCAGGTTTCTGAATGTTTAATTCCTTGCATAATTGATGGTGCAGTGGTAGTATTGTTGCCTCACAACTATAGGTTTTCTGGTTTGATTCTTGGTTGGGGTGGCTTCTGTGTGGAGTCTGCATCTCCTCCATGTGTTTGTGTGGATTTGCTCCGGTGTCCTGCCATTTTACAAAGACGTGTCTGCAGTTTTAATCCCTGCATCTCTGCTGAAAATTGTTTTTGTTCTGTTCACAGTAAAATTGACAGGCATTTGAATTTCAGACTTCAGGTTTCTGAATGTTTAATTCCTTGCATAATTGATGGTGCAGTGGTAGTATTGTTGCCTCACAGCTATAAGTTTTCTGGTTTGATTCTTGGTTGGGGTGGCTTCTGGCTGCATCTCCTCCCGGTATTTGTGTGGATTTGCTCTGGTGCCCTGCCATTTTACAAAGACGTTTCTGCAGTATTAATCCATGCGTCTCTGCTGAAAATTGTTTCTGTTCTGTCCGCATTAAAATTGACCGGCATTTGAATTTCAAACTTCATGTTCTTCAGAATACATAGTAGCACAACCTTTTTTTTTAGCAATTTTCTAAGTTTATAAGATGAATATTTTAAATTTGTCCCTATTTTTGGGACTGTATTCCCCCATTATTGGCTTCGTCCAGGTTTTTGTGCTAAGGTTGACAGCTATGGCAAGAACTGAATTCACTGAATATGTTTGAGGGCTGTATTCCCTCATTACTGGGTTTGTCCAGGTGTTTTGTACTAAGAGGTTGACGGCTATGGTGAGAACTGAATTCACTAAATGATAGCCATTTTAAGTTTCAGTCTTCCTCTCTTTTACAAAGCAGCTGATGTGGCGTAGTGGTATGTTACTCTGACTGTTTTTTGCTCAGGGACCTTGGCAGTAAAATATATGGTGGCAACACAACATTTTATTCTAGCAACTTTCCAAGATTATACAAGCAATGTTTAATGTGTCCCTGTTTTTGGGCTTTTGACCCCCCCCCCCCAATACATTTTGGCTTTTTCCAGTTTTCTTGAGCTGCGAAGTTGAGATGCAGTTGAGTATTGAGTAGATTTTACAAGGAGCTGAGAGCTGCAGGGCAATAGAAGTTTAGTGCTTTGCCTAGTTAATACTATAGCACAACAGGTTGTGTACTTGCTTTTGATGCAGAAGGCTGTGGGTTCTACTCCCACAAGGGGTGGATGCTGCCGTACTGAGAATGTTCTCCTTGGAGAAGATACTAACTATGAGTTCGTTATCAGTTTGCCATCCATTTCCTCTTGCAATATTATTACTAGCTTATCATTTTTTTAATGTAATATAGGCAATTTATTCCTGAGGGGCAACAGACACTTTATTTTTCGATGAAACCATGAAATATAAAGGTGATTGCTAGCAGCAACCGCTTCATTAGTTACAGATTTCTTTAATGTGGAATTATTTAGATGACTTACTTCAGAGATTGTGCATATTTACTGATAATGGACTGTACAATTGTGCATATTTACTGATAAAGGTGGACTGTAGAATTGTGCATATTTACTGATAATGGTGGATTGTAGAATTGTGCATATTTACTAATAATGGTGGACTGTGGAATTGTGCATATTTACTAATAATGGTGGACTGTAGAATTGTGTATATTTTCTAATAATGGTGGACTGTGGAAGTCTGAGTAGACTTTTTCATGATAAATGTTCTCAACTGGGCAGTTTTGCCATTATGGGTGCATATGGTTTGTTTCATTGATTACTGGAAAAAATGTTCAAAACAAATTTAAAACACCCTCTAACAAGTGTACTGTATTGTACAAGGAATATAATTTTAGTACAATGAGGAAGGTGTATCAAAGAGCACATGTATGTTTCATATGCAAGGGGCCTATGATTCGAAAACAGCCCAAAATTAATCTTTATCTGCCACTGGCAAAATGTATTTTCTTTGAATGTGGGTTTCAATGCTGTTTCAATGAATGTGAGTTTCAAGGGCAGAGAAGTTTTAATGCTAAGTTTTCATTGTTAGACTGCATTGCTTTGTTTAACAGATGACTTAGTGTTTGTGCTGTAAAATACAAAATAAAACTTTCAAATGAAGTCCAACTCATCATAGAAGTAAAGCAGTATGCACATTAGTGTTTATGGTACATGGAGTGAAATAGCCAAGTATAATGGTTCATTGGAATGGCTGCAGAGGCTCCATTCAACCATTATTTTGTCAGGGGGGGGAAGGGCAGCAAACTCAGACAGGCCCAGCTGAACTATACCTCCCAACTGTCCAGATTTTCAAAGAATGAATAGATTTTTGCTTCTTATTTTTGGTTTGTTGTTCATAAAATTTGTAGTTTTAATTCCTAAATGATTTGCCAGAAGTCACTCAATAATAAGTTTCAGACTTCATAACCTTCAGAAAAATGCATGTTAAAGTAAGAGCTGTTCTATCAACTGTCTCAATTTATACAAGAGCAATTTTTAGTACTGTTTATATGTGCCCCCAATATATTTGGCCTTGTTCAGATTTACTGCATTAACAGGTTGAGAGGTACATGCAAATAAATTGCTTTATAGAATTAGGCATAGCCAACCTCTCAACTGTCCCCAATTTTTGGCTCAAAATGTTGCTCTTCCCCCTAATAATCCCTCCGCAAAATAGCAATTTTGGAAGAAAACATGGAGGGTTTACAATTAAGAAATAACTGTAATAATCAAAGTTATAGATTACTAGAAATGCATGTAGATTCTTGTATATTTTGTCAGCTGCTCAAGGTAGCAGTACTAATATTAAAGTGTCCCTTCTTTGACAGGTAGCAGCTGTATTGTGTCTATTTTATATTTTTGCATCACATTTTTGGTCCATTTTTCATACAATTGTGTTTTTTGGCAAATTAGTGACAAATCACTAAAGACTGAAGTTAGAAAATGACAGACATTTGAGTTTCAGATTTTATACCCTTCAGAAAATTCATACTAATGCAAGACCTATTCTATTATCTTTCTAAGTTTATTAGAGCAATATTTAAAAATTGTCCTTATTGTTGGGCCTTTGTCCCACTTCTGTGTATGGTTTTGTCCAGATTTCTTGCTCTTGAGGTTGAGAGGTATGACAAATGTGTCAGGGCCATCACAGTCAGCCAGAGAGATTTCAAATTGTGACATGCTTGTTGCACCCCACTCCCCCATGTAGTGACTCTGGATGTGTCCAAGCAAGGCAAGGAGTAGTTGTATCTACCTTGGATGGGGAGGACACACTGCATAAGTACTACAGTGGCTTTTCATCTGTCCTTGATTTTGCAGAATGGTCTGGTTTCTGTCATATTTTTGTACTGTTGATTTATGCTTATTACTCAAAGTGCCTGTTGCTCTGTGTTTTTAAGTAGCAATGCTTTAATGACCATAAGGTAAGCTTGTCTGAGATCGTAAGATGCAAGTAAGCTTTAATAAGCATACTGTTAAAGAATTGCCAACATTGAAAGCCTTTCTGTTGTTGCCATGCAGAGAATACTTGACTAGGTAATGTATAAGCCTTGGGTATTAAAGGACAGGATTCCATTATTTTAAAAAGCTCATTACACTTGTTGGAGACTTCCAGTCATCTCTACAGACTTAGACTTTACCCGTAAACTAAACAGAATGCCAATCATGTGTGGTCCATAACCTGTACAGTAATCCTTTAAGCAATGTATCTTGAGCTTGTTTCTTGTTTGCTTTTCATTTTTTACTTTTATCATGTTTTCCCCATGAAACAAGTTGTCAGGCAGCAGGTCTTTTTTGGATAAGAAACATTTTTACAAGTGGGGGCATCACATAGATTTCTACTTTCAGCATGTTACTTGGTACTTTAATAAAGCTGAATATATTATAATTAGGACTGCAGTGCAAGGAGAAGTGGTATGAGTTGAGTGCTTCTGGTTTTTCTTATACTTGATTTTGACTGGCATTCCAGTAATGTATTTAAAAAGTAATTCATTTTTTCATGCCTCAATACCTTTTGTTTCCATCTAGATATTAAGTAAGCTGTCATGCAGCCAATGCATTGAAATATTTTTATTCTTCTACACTTATTTTTGTCTTGATTGGACTTTCATAATGATGGTTTGCCACCCAGGGCAGCGTATTTAATTAAAGTTATTTTTTTGTGGTTTTGTGCATAACTCCTCCCCTTTTTGGTTGACCACACCCCCTCCCCTTGACCCCACCCATTCAGCTCTCTCCTGCAGCCCCCCTGTGATTTGAAGTCACCAGCCGCCACTGCTCCTATACTGGGTACAAAAAATGGAATTCCACTCCCCCAGGTCTATTCCCTCACTATTTTCACTTCTGTCTACTCTTAGGATGCATCCTTTTTCTTAACATTTTTGCAAAACTGCTTTCAGTGTCACATGATAGGCAAAGTTGTCATACCACCATTTATCTCATTCTGCTCAAGCTAATCATTTTGCCACAACCATGTGGTGCTCTTTCAGTAACTCTGCTTTTACCAAGGCTACAATTTTTTTCATCCTCTGTCAATATCTAGACACTAGCTGCAGACCTCGGTTTTTTCTGCATTTGTGTGCATTCCTACTGCTTTCCCTTCCTTTTACATCTCAGCCTCTGGTGCAAGAATTCTGGACAAACCCAAAAGCAATGATGGGATGGATGTCTGAAATACTGGGCAGATTTTTAAGTATTGCTCTTAAACTTAAATGCCTTTTCTGGAGGATATGCAGTCTGCAACTCTGCCATTATACAGTGACTTCAATACTCTATGATTTGCCTGAAATAAACAAATTTTATGAGGAACAGATGAAAATATGAGGCAAAAGTGTTGACATTCTGTGAAATTTTAGACAGTTGAGGGCTCTACATTTCTGCTATTTCTATGTTCCTCCTTAGCTATCCCACAGTTTCACTCACTGTTCTGCTTTACTGATTTAATTCCACTCTGATACCACCTCCCATAACTGTACTGTATTCACTATAAAATATTGGAAAATGTGTTGTTTTCTGGCAATGTCACAGCTAAAAAACGGTCCCTTTGGTAGAGTCCACCAACTTTCTGAAAATAAATAATCAATTCAGAAAGGTTTAAAGAAAAAAAATGAACATGCAAAAATATTCTATTTCCTTATGTCTGTAGTTATGGATAACAGATCTGATGCACTCAGTGTATACTTCTGGTTGTTTTTTTTATAATTCTGGTTGTTTTTCACAGCTGTGTCCATTGATTGCTTCATTACTTACTCCTAAAAAAAATAATTTCTTTACTGCTTTTCATATTATGACTTTGTCAATATCACAGTACCATAAGACATTTAAAAACAACAAGGTATGATGGTGTTAGATATTTAAGGAATCACTTGGTGAATTGCATTATAGGATATATGCATGCCTGCCAGACTCACTCGTTCACATGCACCTTAACGTGTCATTTCAATCACTGCTAAGTTCTTATGAGATATTCTTGATAAATATTATACTAGGCTTTAAAGAATTTATACTTTTTACAAAATCTGTAATGGGTCTAAATATGTTGTCAAGTCACAGTATCTGAATAGTGTCAAAAAAAAACAGAAACTACAACTGAAAATATGATCTTTGAAGAAACTGTTTCCAAGGATCATGCTACCATTTCCACCCAGCAAAATATAACTACTTTTGAAACATTTTAACTTTTGCCCTAGAAACCAAAAACATGCACTTTATCAGCAAATGCAGCATGTGACTCATCCTGCAGTCATGAGAGGTATGCAGAATGGAATGGAATGCATTTGAATCCTCACTTGCTTTGCTAAGTTTTGTGGTCTCAGGTTCCTGTTTCTAAATTATCTGACCTGACTAGCCTGTCCTGTTAATTTTGTAGGAATGCTAACAATCTCACCCACTGAGATCAATATCTTTGCACATACCTGAGTGATAAGCATCAGTGCTGAACATCTGGATTACAAGTGGTATCTGCTTAAGCTCATAGCTGATTTTTTTAAAGGTGTATTAGAGCTTTACTTTATGATTAATTGCACAGCATTACACCACAGCATGGGTGATATTAAAAAAGTATCGGGGAGGAATACATTTTACAGCTAATGTATTTGTTTTATTTTTATGTATAAACAAGGCTATATTACTGAAAGCAGTTTTATGATGTGTTCTGAGCCTAAATAGGTAATTTATTTGATAGTGTACATGATGAGGAGAAAGTAAAAGATGAAATCATTACCCCAACATTTAACTGACACTGAATTGCTACACTGCCAGCAGGGAATGGTGGTTGCACTATTACTGAAAAATACAATGTTTTCTACTCTCCACACACATATGTATACAGGTAAAAGGACCTGCAGGTAGTGATGTGCAGAACATACAGCAAAAGAAATATTGGATCTACATCAGTAAGTGTGAATTTATTACATTTTAATTCATACGGCCAATCTTTCTTCATGTGTATGATAGAAATTAGCTTTGTCAGACCAGATGACAACTTGAACAAATGTAAACAAAAAACTGCTTTATTTCAGTGACATGATACTGTTTGTAGTGCTACCGCTGACTGATGGTTTCATGGACTAAGGTGCCTCCTCTTTACCACCACTTTAATGATTCTTGGGAATCTGCAATGGTAATTGGATGGACAGGGTTTTTAAGCAGATTCAGGACAACCCATCAAAATCATACTCATTGACAAGAAAACTCACCAAACATGGCCCCAAAGCAAGCATCTGCCACCTGCATGCTTCCATGTGGGTGGTCTTGCCCCACACCCTTACTTACATACAACAACTCTAGGATACACCAACAGTGGATAAATGGGTATATTTTGATGCATTTTCAGTTACAGTGAATTAGAGCATAACACTTCTTGTTTATATTTAATCAATGGAATAAGAGCTAGAGAAAATATATTTATTTTTACTTGTAAGTTTTTGTTACTAAATGTGGTTGAGACCTTTTCTGCCCAGCAGAACTGTAAGGTTAGCTGACTTGCTCAGAAGCACATAGTAGGCAAACAGACGGTGAGGGTATCAGACCCAGGTCTACAGGATGAAGCTCTTGTTCATCTAGTAGCCTTAATCCTGTGCACCAAAGTGCCAGACAATTGACAAAATGGAGCAGCTCTGGTTTAATGAGCATTACAGTAATCAATGGTATTCCATGGAATGGAAACATATTGGAAGAAGCAGGAGAAAGGTGCAAAGGATGATCTCTTTACATTGTCCTTTACTGTCTGCAAGAGGAGGTACATTTACTCCATTATACAGTGGCTCCTACATGATATCTGCTGAGTATAACCATGTCATCTGGTATCCGAAGAAGAAGCCTATAATAAATGAAGGCAATGTATAATGCAGCAAATATCTTTCAAAAGGAACAAAATCTGCTAAGGTATTAAATGTATACAGCGTAAGAAGCCCAACCTAACAGAGGTTTTTGCTTTTCATATCAGAAGCTATCTTCTTTGTTTTCTTTATCTAAGCAATATTTCAAATATTACTTTGGCACAGTGAATGTTAAAATATATTTAAACACTGCATGTATGTTAAAATTATTATTTTTTTAGAAAACATTTATTAAATTATCACTTGTGACATAGCTTTTACATAAATGGAAGTTCACCTATCATACCACATTAACAAGTTCACATTTATAAGCATTATGCTTCACATATATTGTTCTATACCACATAATCAAATCAATATTACATACATTGTTCAGTTACTGTCTTCTCTTAAACCTCAATCCCCCTGCATAACATTTTCTGCATGAATTGTTCACATAATTTCCATTTTTTCTATGTAATTTACTTCTACCATTTTCTAAAGATCCCATTTCCTCTTCTTTTAGGGCGGCCACGGCGATGCAGTGGTTATCATTGCCATCTCACAGCAAGAGGTTCTCTGGTTCAATCCTCGGCTGGGATGCCTTCTGTGTGGAGTCTGCATGTCCTCCCTGTGGTTGTGTGAATTTCTTCCGGGTGCTCCGGTTTCCTCCCACGTCCCTAAGACATGCTGCAGGTGGATTGGACACTCTAAATTGGCCCTAGGTGTGAGTGTGTGTGTATGTGTGTGCCTTCTGTGGAAGGTTGGGCACCGGGCTAGCAACTCGACACCATAACCTCCACTGCCAATCATGAGCAGACAAGGTGATCCGCTGTGGTGACCCCTAACCGGGAAAAGCTGAAAGAAGAAAACAATATTCCCTACTTCAAGTATAGTTGATTTAGACTGATTTCCATTTTTTTAGCAATTACTTTTTGGCAGCCACCAGAATTAAACTTAGCAAGGCCTTACTATGTCCAGACAATTCAGATCCTATATCCTAGCTCAAAACAATAATTTCCTTACTCGGTATTCCTGACAGAGTACTCTGCAGGGAATTTTTAAGGTCTGTCAACTCATTACACTCTGAAAACATATGCTCCCATGTATGTCTTACTTCCTCATTATTCCTCCGATATTTGTCATTTACCTGAGAAAAAAATCTTTGGAGTCTGCTTGGGGTATAAAAGTATCTATGCAAACACTTCCAGGCAAACATCTTAAATCTTCTAGACTTTGTTGCATAATTATAATACATATGTCCTCCCATTGTTTCTTTGTGAATTGGTTATCTAATCTCTCTTCCCAATCTTTTATGACCTCCTCTGATTGATTCCTATAGTTAACGTGCAGTATATTTTATATGCCCTATTAGTTATCCCTTTTAAACAGTAGCTTCTGTTCTAGATTCATAGGTTCATAGGAAGGTACTAGGCTATTGGCCCTAGGGCCTATATAAGCCTAGCCAAAGGTACCCTGGCTTTCGCCACTCAAGAAAATTATTTTCCTGTGCCGCTGTCGAGCAGAGCCACAGAAGTGATCCCCGGGGTGTATTTCCTATCTCCCATCCAATCATCAAGATTCTTCTTGAACAGTACTAATGAGGAGCTTTGTTTGATATAGATAGGTAGTTTGTTCCAGAGTATGGGAAGTCTCTGGGACAGGAATCTATCCCTCCAGCATGTTCTGTTTATTGTGGTAATGAGGTTTAGGTCCCTAGAGCGTGTAGCTCGTAGGGATTGAGATTTCTTTAAGTGGAGCATGTCTAAAAGCTCTGGGTTTAACATAGCTTTGTGTGTTAGGCAGAGATCGCCACTGAGTAGGTGATATGCAACGGAGTAAAGCTGCAGTTTTTTGAGACGGTCTGCATAGGGCATCTCTTTGAGGCCGGTAATCCTCTTTGTGAGGTATTTCTGTGGCCTTTCCAGTTGTTGATGTCTTGTGAGGTACATACCGAAACGGGCATTGTACTCTATAATCGGTCTAATGAGTGATGAGCAGAGGGGAACAATGACCTCTTTTTTCCCTGGATGAAAAACCTTTTGTGATGAGGTGTGCCACATAGAAGGATTTCCTGACTACTGTGGCGATGTGATTATCAAAGGAGAGCCTACTGTCCACCTATGTCCCAAGGTCTCTTATCACACTTTCGGTGTTAAGTAGACTACCACCTATGTGGTAGTTCATGGGTACTGAGTTTTTACCAAAAGGAATGACAATGCACTTTTTGGCATTGAGCTTGAGGCCATGGCTTTGACACCAGGCATCTGTCTCAGCAAGGCCCTTTTGTAGGATGTCCACATCTTTTGGAGTTTTGATTATGGCTCCTAGTTTGCAGTCATCTGCGAACTTTGTTAGCCAAAGACCTTCTGTGTTGGCCTGTACTTCAGAGAAGTAGATACCAAACAGGAGAGGACCCAGGACTGAACCCTGTGGTACTCCACTTGTTGTCACTGGTCTGAAGCTGGATTTGGAGTCTGCTACTTTCACAGTGTGGGTTCTGTCAGTGAGCCAGTTGGCAACCCATCTTGTGACATAGGGATTTATACCTAGTTTAGTGAGTTTATCTATAATTCCATAGTGGGGGATGGTGTCAAAAGCCTTGGCGAGATCTAAATAGGCTGTGTGAACCACCTTACCCTCATCTACGGCTTTGGTGACTGCTTCAAAGAAGTCTATCTGGTTTAGGAGACATGATCTGCCTTTTACAAACCTGAACTGGGTGGAGTCCTGAGTTTGGAGATTACCAATGTCATTGTTTATAAGTTCCATGATGATACGCTCCATAGCCTTGCAGACCAGGCTCGTTAGGCTAATGGGGCAGTAGTTTCCGGGGTCTGTGGTGGTTCCCCCTTTTTGGAGTGGGATAACTGTCGCTGTGCGCCATTCAGTGGGCACATAGCCTGAGGTGAGGCTATGACTGAACATGGTACGTGCCAGTTCGTTCTGTAGTTCATGTAGAACACAGCCTGGTATGTCGTCAGGTCCCATGGATGCTGTGTTCTTGGCTTTGGATAGTGTGTTTTTTACCTGTACAGCCATGATTACAGGAACTTTGCATTCTTCTAGTATAGAGATGGGCCCTTTAGGGGATGACAGAGGGGTAAAGTGAGCACTGAACCTATCTGCCAGGATGTTGGCAATATTTGTTGGTTCTGTATATTTAGTGCCATTGTGCTGTAACTCAGAGCAGATCTGAGTGTTGCCATTGAGATTCTTGACATAGCTATAGAATGCTTTGTGGTTGTCTTTAGAGTCAGTGGCGATTTTGTTTTCATAACTAGCTTTGGAGGATTTTATGAGGGATCTCAGCTTCTTACTGAAGCTGACCAGGGAGTCTCTCCAATCATGGGATTTTACTCTTTTTTTTTTTTTTTTTTTTTTTTTTTTTTTTTTTTCTTTTCTTCTGTGTTAGGTTTGTTTATGGCAGGGGGACACTAGATTTGGCTTTTTTTTTGGAGGATAGCATCTTGGTTCTGTTAGGGATTGCACGATCCATGCACTCATGTAAGTGCTTATAAAGTGCATTTGTGCAGGATTCAGCAGTCATACCTCTGTTGTTCATCAGCATGGGTGTTGTGAAGTTTGCCACTTCTGTCTTAAGAAGCGTGAAGTTGGCTTTGGAGAAATTTTTTATTGTGGTTTCCCTAATGGGGGGTGGGGGAGGGATGTGGATGTCTAGGGTGATTAGCTTATGGTCAGATCGGACCAACAAGAAATTGACCTCTGGTGTGGAGCACCGGTTGCCCATGTTGGTAATAACAAGGTCTAGGATATTGCTGCCCCTGGTGGGGGTGTGGATAAGTTGATCCATGGCATTGGAATTTATGAATTCCAGAAAACGTTGAGCACAAGAGTTGGTACATGAGTAGTTTTCCCAGTTAATGGTAGGGTAGTTGAAATCACCCATTATTTGGGTGTTAGGTTGTACCCTAATATTTTCCAGTGTATTAAGAAATGAGGAGTGGTATTCCTGGGGCATAGTGGGGGATCTGTAGCAAGCTACAATTTGGATTGCGGTCTTGCCCAGAGTTAGTTGCACTTGGATAATCTCGGATGCATTATGCTGAGCAACTAGCCTGGAGGTGTGGATATCCTTAGCCTTTAGTGTTTCGGTCCAGGTTAGGTGGCCGAAAGGTGTGGTATGAATTATAGCCTGGTAATGCAGGGGTACTCTCTGGAGCCTTGAACCAGGTCTCTGTCACTGCACAAATGTCGATGTTCTCCATTTTAAGGAGTGACTCGAGAGAGTGCATTTTGAGGTTTAGAATTCAAGCATTGAGTAGCAATACCCTCAGATTCTTCTTGCCTGTACCTGTTAGGATGGTGAATTTGTCATTTGAACCTTGCCTAAAAAAGGCACTATAGGGGTGGCTAGAGCCTTAGCCAGTATCCAGAATCCCAGGTGCGACAGGTGCAGGCCATCTCTGGCAAAGCATCGTGGCTTGTCTTTCATGTCATCCCAGGCAGACAGATACTGGATCCCCTTAGAATGACACCAGATGCTTAGCTAATTGTTGAAGTCAATCATTTTGTCCTTGTACTGTGGTATCATTCTGGGTGATGGCAGGATGCTACTCAGGACTCAGGGCTGGGGTAATACCTGCCTGGGCTACAAGATCAGAGAGCTCCTCCATGTCCCTTTTCATGTAGTCCAAGGAGGTACGTCTCAGGTCATTCACACCAACATGGACAATGACAGAGTCATATTTGTACTTGTTGTGGAGTGACCTGAGTGCATGCGTTATGTGGCGGATCCTGGCACCCGACAGGCAGCTGACAGTAACTTTCTCCTTGTTTAGCCTGGTGAGTGGAGCATCAGTGTGCCTGACTATAGAGTTACCTATGACTAGAGTGTTGGGTACATTGTTATTCCTTATGGGCTGTGGTTGAGTGGCACACTGAGTTTGTGGGCTATGTGTCATTTGGGTTGTGTTGGGGGGGTGGAGGTTGCTTGTGTTTCAGCTTTGGAGGTCCCTGTTGCTTGGGCAGGTTTTTACTGAGAGCCTCCGCGAATGTAGGTGTGTGTTTTGTGTTTCTGTGTGTGTGTTTTGGTGGTGTAGGTTTTGAGGGACTATGTTCAATTAAATTAAAGATTCAATTAAAAATTCAACCAATGCAGGTCTTTCATTTGGGATTCCCTTATCCCTTTCTCTTATACTAGTTCCTGATAGGAAGGTAATCACTAGCCTGCAGTACAAATGAATTATGGGCCTCTTTCCATTCTATTACATTTCCCTGTCTAATTATTTGTTCCCAATACCTTGGTTTCTTTGCCAGCTTCCTCCAGTAAATGTCAACCCCTCTTGCCTATTTCTGTACTTGTAATTGCAGTCATCACTATCAGCAGAATCTCCTTTCTCCAGCTTCATGTTGGCTTAGTTTTTAGTATGTCTTCTGCTACTTTGTGAATATTATAGTCTTTATGATTGCTGCTATTCTTCTTAAGAATCTGCATCCAAAATCCCACTCCTTTCCTTCTTTCTTGAATTACACCCCCCACATGCCTAATATTCATCCCTTTCCACTTTGAATTGTAGCTTTCTGCTTATGTTATGCACAAGAGCCTTAGATGTGTAGCTCTAAAATATCACTTTAGGTCAGGTAATCCTAAAGCTTCTTGTTCTATTAGGAAGATCAGCGTATGCCACTTGACTCTTGCCCTCTTCGCTAACCAGATAAAATCCTTCAACTCTTTATAAATTACTATATGAAATGTCTCCTTTGGTTAATAAAAATATGCCTGACCTGTGCATAAACCTAAAGGGACTAAAAGCATTCTTACTGCTTGTATCTTAGTATCCATATCTAAAAGAAAACAGCTTCCAGTTTCCCAGTTTTTTTGCATTAGCTTTTGTTTAGTATCTTCCTTTTAACCCATACTCCTAAATACTTAATTTTATTATGTCCCCATAAATATGGATATTGCTGGACCAATTCATGTGTCTTCATTTATTTTATATCCCTCCAAAAAATGGAAAATTTGCGGAATATTCCACAACACTGATGTCCTTTTCTGGTTAAATCAGGTACAAAATAATTTCATCTGCAAATAAAGCCATCTTTTCTAAATTTCTGAGTCCCTTATTTTCTTTGTCAATGCTTCTAAATATAACACAAATAACAAAGGGGAAAGAAGGCACCCCTGCCTTGTTCCTCTATTTAGGCACAACTTATCAGAGACGAACCCACCCCTGCCTTGTTCCCCTATTCAGGCACAACTTATCAAAGAGGAACCCTCCCACTTTGAGTTTTGCCTCCTATCCCTCATATATCATTCTAATTAGCCTTCTTATTGTATCAGGAAATACAAATTCTTCCATTGCCCTACTCATAAAATCCCATCTTACTCTGTTGATTCCTCTGCATCAAGACCCACCAATAGCCATAGTACTTTCTTATATTCTACTTCCCTCTGGATCATCATTGTTCTATTAATGTGCCAAACCTTCCACAAAACCACGTTGATCCATACCTATCAGTTTTGGCATCATCTTTACATTCTTTTAACACTTACAGACAAACACTTTATAATCGTAGTGTAAAAATGAAATGGGCCAATATGAAGCTGGATCTGATGGGTCTTTACCATCTTTGGGTGTTACAGCCTCACAGCTTTTTTTTCTAGGATGTAGGTTCCTCCTCTCCTTTTAAAATACTACTAAACAAAACCTTCCAGATCTGTATTATTTTTCTTCCTCCTAGCTTCCGAACTTCAACTTGAATACCATCTATTCCTGTAGACTTCCCTGTAGATTGGTTATCCATCACCATTTTTATATCTTCTCCTCTGATTTAACTGTTAATTTCTGAGTCTCATCTATGTCTAACCTTGGCATATCTAAGTTTTCCGTAAATATTTCCATTTGTGTTTTTTCTTGATTTCCCCATTTCTCTGCTTTACACATCTCTGGTTATGCTTTTTGTTATAGACTCCCTAAGTTTAGCAACAACCTTTTCTACTTTCTGTTCCCTAAGTTGTGCCATAAATGGTTGTGCTCTGAACTTATAAAAAATGCTTAACAGCAAGCTTTCTAAACTCGTGTATTATCCAGCATTCTGCAATTGCACCTCTTCTTGCTCTGAGATTGTCATTACTCTTTAATACCTTAACTTTTGTCAGCCCCTCTAAATAATTCTTGTTACTTCTTAACCAGATCTATTTTTCATTTCCATACTATTTTTAAACTCCACTGTCATTTTTTCCCACTCCCTAGCTATACCTTCTGGAGTACTTCTAGGTTCCCTAATAACTCCTGAAGAATTTTCTGCTACCTATTCCTTAAGTTCTTTTTTTAACTGGTAGGTGGGGAAGCAGCAGTGTCTAATCTTTACTTAAGTATTCTGCATTTTTATCTTGGTGATTATTGCTGCATGATCTGGAAAAGTTATTGGTTGCATGTCAAAATTCTTAATTAAATGCAAGTGTTCCTGTGAAATATAATTTCTGTCTAGTCTAGCCCAGTTATTCTAACTTGGGGAATAATATATACATTTTCTGTGAATTCCTACTGCTGAATTCACATCTTCCATACCAGATATTTTCATACATTTCTTTAGAAATCTACCCTCTTTTGCTATGTTTTCCATTCTAGGCCCCTCACTAGGTACACCCTCCTTGTTGCAAATCAAATCCTAGCTCCCCACCTGTAAGTAATATTCCCTGCTGAAAGCTGATAATTTCTCCTAAATAGGTGAAATATAAATGCATGCCAGTATAATCATGCTTTGCCAGTAGCCTCTTACTACCACAAATCTGCTGTTTTTATATTTTTCTCTCTTCTTTCACTATTGGAGCTCCTCTAGAAAGTAATATATGTACCCTGCTTTTCCTTTATCCATCATATTCCGCGGAATATCCATCCTGAACCCCTTTCTTTATCAAATTCACATCCTCAGTTCTTTCCAAATGTGTCTCCTGTAGCATTATTCTTTGCACTCTGCATTTCTTAATATAACTAAATATTCTTTCCTTTTTGTCTATAGCTGTGAGACCATTCACATTCCAAGACAATATGGAAAGTGTTGTTATTTTGGTAAGAAGTCATTATTCCCACCTATTGTATATGGCAGCTTTTTTAAATATCTGTTTCCAGCTTTTGTGATATATGTGCCCACTAATGCTTGGCAGGTTAATTCTTTATACAGTTTTCTCTTATCAGCAACACTGAACTTATGTCACATTTTAAAAGACTTTTTGTTTTAACAAAAACTCTCAAAACACACACACACACACACACACACACACACACACACACACACACACACACACACACACACCTCCAGAACCTTTTAAATTAATACAAATGCACATAATTATGTACATATTCAAATAATGAAGTTTAGCCCTCCTAATAGGAACATTTGTCCCAAACAGACAGCTGCTAGTACAGGCTATAATTAACCTGAAATTAAGGTTATCCATGCTAAGATGCATGTTATTGCCTGTGCTTCTACTTACTCTAGTTGGTGTCTGTTATTTATTTATCTTTATTTATTTCCCATATGTGAAAACAACTTGCATGTTTCAGAAAACATTAACCTTTAGCCTTGAGGAACCCAACATTCTTGCTTTTTATTGCTCTATTATCAGCTTGTCTCCACAGAAACATAAGAAAGGAAAAATTAAGTCATATAGCCTGAAAGACAAGCTGAAACATTTATTGCTAAGGAAAAACTTTACATTATATTCAGTCTTCTCATATGTACTTATTTCCTCTTAAAACTTGTTATTGGATTAAGCTAAGAGTCTTAATCCTGACATTCACCTATAAAAAAGTAAAATAACACATATCAGCTCTACATATATACTTTTGCACTCCATCCCTTACCTCAACAGCACAGGATTACAACCTATTAACTTAAATATGGTTAAATATGCTTTTGTCTAGCCTTTATTTTCTTTTTGCACTAAATGCCTATATTACATAATACTTAAAAAAAGAAGAGAGAAAAAAGAAAAGGCATCCATTTACATTAGTATCTTTATCAGATACAAGAACAACTAAAATACTTTACCATAAAACATGCAGTTTATATTGTGAAAAGTTTCATAGAAATACTGTTAAGAACAAAAATAGTTTTACTTGCAGTGGCTTTTTTCCTTCCTCTTCCCCTCCCCTCAGTGTCCTTCCAAATATTAATGACATAAAGTGAGGCAAATGCTTTCAGTTTACCACAAGTTTAACAAAGCCAACAAAAGTCCACTCATTCCACTTTTTTTTAATACATCCATATGTGATTGATGCTGTGCAGTCTCACATTTAATCACTAATTTCTAGGTTGCTGGTCTTCTTTTTGTTCATCACCAACTCCCAAATCCAGATTCAGTTTCAATTTCATGGTGCTTCTGATTCTTCTAGTCAGCTCCTGTGTTTTTCTCGGTGTCTCAATCATTTTCTTTTGGCACTATGGAAAAGGTTTCAATGATAAAGTTTCTCTGCGTGCTTTATTATCAGAAGAATGAGAATCAGAGTGCCTTTTCTTATTAATGGCCAACTTTTTCTTGGACAGACTTTTGCATTTCCTTCCTTACCTGTTCTGCATCAAACAATTACCTTAATCCTTCAGGAAAAAAAATTCTGAAGACAGCTGGATACAGCAGCTTGAATCACACACCTGCCTTTTGACATTCCCTGATTAGCAGAATAAATGTGTTTGCCTTCTGTCTAGTATACGGTGAATGGTCATTTCCACAAACACTCTACTATCTCCAATTTTAATACTATGGTCGGTTGCTATGGTTTTGTCAGGATCAGCTATTTCTGCTGGTAGGTTTGCATCTTTACTAACACAGGTCTTGACTGCTTTCTCATGGCCAGATTTGGAGCATACACACAGTGTGCCGTTTCAATTAGCAGTTCCTGTTATGGAATACCAGTCTAGTGACTTATTTGTGCCCTCATAAAATTGACACAGTCTGTTCCTTCTAGTTTCTCTGGTACAGCAGAAAATCTCAGATTTTCCCTATGTGCGTGCTTTATTATGAGAAGAATGAGAAGCAGAGTGCCCTTTCTTCTTGATGGCCAACTTTTTCTTGGACAGACTTGCATTTCCTTCCTTACCTGTTCTGCATCAAACAATTACCTTAATCCTTCAGGAAAAAAAATTTCTGAAGACAGCTGGATACAGCAGCTTGAATCCCACACTTGCCTTTTGACATTCCCTGATTAGCAGAATAAATTTGTTTGCCTTCTTTCTAGTACACGGTGAATGGTCATTTCCACAAACACTCTACTATCTCCAATTTTAATAGTATGGTCGTTTGCTATGGTTTTGTCAGGATCAGCTATTTCTGCTGGTAGGTTTGCATCTTTACTAACACAGGTCTTGACTGCTTTCTCATGACCAGATTTGGAGCATACACACAATGTGCCCTTTCAATTAGCAGTTCCTGTTATGGAATACCAGTCTAGTGACTTATTTGTGCCCTCATAAAATTGACACAGTCTGTTCCTTCTAGTTTCTCTGGTACAGCAGAAAATCTCAGATTTTTCCCTATGTGCTCTGTCCTCTAATTCTACCATTTTTTGAAAGTGCACTCCATCTGGCGATCACTGAAGCAGCTAGTTAATGCTGCCTCCACCTCAAGGATAGGAGAACTGGCACTGGCCACTTGCTCCCATCCTCCTGGCCCGATCCCTCTAGTACTCATGTAGCATATCGCATATGGATCATCTGCGCTGCATTCAGTACTTCTTCCTTCTATACCAAGGATTTGAGCTCTGAACTCGGGTCTTTCTTTGCTGACTGGTCTTCCATAATGATACTATGGTCTTGCACACAAATCCTACTTTCATGCCAAATGTAGCCACTAAATCAAATCTGAACCACTCCGTTTACCTACCAGCATTATTTTACTGCTCTAATATGGTGAACTACTTGCTAGAGTATGTGGACGTGCATAGTGAGTTGTGTTCTGCAAAGTCATATCAAAGCCAATCAGAAAAGACCATCCTTCGCTTCCTATGCTCCCAACCAGTGGGCTTTAAAGTATCTACGGTCACAATACACCAGTGGCCAGAACTATAGTATGTTATATGGCACCCTGTGCAGTTCTCTGATCTGCCCCCCCCCCCCCCAAAAAAAAAACTCTAAGTCGAGGAGCAAAAAAAAAAAATATGTGTGTGTGTGTGTAGATATATATATATATATATATATATATATTTTTTTTTTTGGTGCAACAAACCACAAATACACTATTGGCATTTATTTATGAATGCCAACACTGCACTCGCATCCACTAACACCTTGCACCCAGAGCAGCCACCTCTTTCTCTCTCTCCCGAGCTATGCCTCTGCCAATGGCTGTCAGAGTACACTAAATTTTGATACGTTAAGTATGATAAGAACTTCCCTGCTATACCTACAATACATTTCACTGAGGCAGAACCACATCTCAAGCGCTCTTCAAAAATTCATATCTTGTTGACATACGTGTGGCTGCAATATGTGCTTCTCTGAAAATCTTTGTATAAATTACAAGCTAGATGTAGTCACAAGGTCTAAACTGTCATATGAGGTATGCTTTCATGATTTTAGATACAACAGTTATGCTTTCCTTTATCAACAGATCTGCATTGCCATTGCCCATCCTTTTTAACAAATACACCCTTCTTATTCCAGCCTTGGGACATGAGGTCTAGCAAGGGGCAAATCTGTAATGTAGTTTTTATCTTTGTTATTATCTTCTTTCAGGTGTTCTGTGCTCTTGATCAGCAAATTTTAAGTCTGGAGAGCTATTGACATCACAACACATAGTGAGTAACGGCAAGGCCTTGGGAAACTTAGTTTTACTAAACTAAGATTTGTGGTCTATTTTCTAAACATTTTAAAGGACGTGGACCATGATTTTGCAGATCATAACGGTAAGTATATGTTTCACATTTCTGCTGGTAATGTGCCTTTCTATGTGTCTGAATATTCCACCAGCCTTTCTTACTGCTTCCTTGTGGTACTTACCCTTAGGTCATCAGATCTGACATCTCCCCTCCGCCACCCAGCTCCTTGTCTTCTTTTTCTGTCACAGCTATTTCTACCCAATTTATATATTATTTTCTGAGGCTCTCGGTTCCAAAATGCATTCAGTTAAGATGCCATGTCATACACCACACCTACTTTCTTACTATGTGTCTTCTTACCCTTTATATGTCTTTTAGAACATTAGCTTTGCTGCATATGATTGTACCATCAACAAACAGGAAAAATATTCTATCCTGGTCTTTTGCAATGTAATTTATAAAGACACTGAAAGACTCGCTGCACTACAGACCATCTGCAATACCTCATATGCCTTTTGTTACACTATGAACTGCTAGTTTCATTTCTATTCCCATTCACTCAGATTGCAGAACCATGAAGTACTTATCCTTAAGATACCCAAGTCTTAGCTATATGGTAGCATCACTTCTCTACAACTGGGCCAATTGCTTATAAGGGATACACAAATTCTTTTGAACTCATCTAATCTTATACCATAAAGCTCATATCTCAGCCCAATTACAAGTATTTTCATAATGTATTTACTCAAGCTTGTCTTTTTATGAGCAAATGTGCTACAAATTAGAAACATTTTTCCCAATATGGGAGACTTCACTTTGCCTATCTGAGGTTGATGCACCTAAAAGAAATAGTGTTCATGTATAGGCAATGTAATATCTGTCACTAACTCCAGGGTGAACTAGCCTTGGACAACCCATAATACTCTATCTATTATAATCTCACATCACTTTGAGATGAGCAACTAGATAATATAAATAAAAACATAATCTCTTATGTTCAAGTGAGTGTAACTCCAAGGTCACATCATTCAAACAGCTGACTGAGACCCATTTTAGAATTTCCCCCTTAAGAAACTAGAAATTTTAAAGCCACAGATCTGTTCATGTACGGTCTTTACAAATATGTCACTATCTCCTCTTTATGTGATGAATGCAAGGTCTGATTCACTGCCCTGTATTCCTCCTTCTGCTAGTTTTATTACAAACCAATAGCTTGTAAATATTCACCGCTTTCGTCTAATTTCTTTCCTCATATGCAATCAGATGTATTTTATTTGTTGCATACTGCATTTGCTAAAATGATGAGTTGTGGTAATTATCTGCCATTGCTGTTTTATCCTTTTTTAATTCCTGTTATACATTGTTCTCATGTTCGTAGGCTGATACAAGGCTAATGACCTTAGAAGCCTAGCTGCACATCCCAAACCAATTTGGATACCGAGTATCATTGGTGTCTATATGGGGGGGCATGTTAGTAGGGAGGTAACAAGGGGATTTGTGTGTAAGGGGTGTTAACTATGATAATACTTTTCTTATTGATAACCTGTACCCATAAGGGACATGGGGACCAGATTGGAGGTAAATTTACGATTTCCCATCCATTTGTCAAAGTTTTGGTTGAACAGGATCAGAGATTAATTCTATTTTACATGAATGGGGAGCCTATTCCATGGCACATGGATGCTTTGGGACATATATCTGTCTCTCCAGCATGTTCTGTTTATATCAAAAGTGAAGTTTAGATCCCTGGATACAGTGTTTCTGGTTCTGCTTGTTTTGTGGATTTGCAACAGATCTATCAGGGCTGGGTCTAAGGAAGCCCTGTAAGCCAGGCAAAGATCCCCTCTCAGCAACCTGTAGGAGACTGAATACAGAGACAGAGATAAAGCCTTTAAGTGATCAGTGTAGGACAGGGTATTCATGCCTTGAATTCTCCTGGTGAAAAAGTTGTATGGGCATTCCAACTCTTGCAATTGCCTTGTTCCATACATGCCAAAGGGTGCATTATATTCAATGATAGGTCTGATAAGGGCTGAGTAGAGCTGTACTATAAGTGCCTTCGACCTGGATGCCATACCCTTACCTATAAGTTGGGAGACATAGAATGATTTTCTTACTATCTTAGCTACGTGTTGGTCAGTAGCCAGATTGCTGTCTACATATTTTCCCAGGTCCCTTACTATTGAGTTGATTCTTAGTGGTATTTTATCTATAGATAACTAACGTGGGTTAACAGTTTCCCAAAGGGAATTATAATGCATTTTTTTGTCATTGAGTTTTAGGCTATGACTTTGGTACCAGTCATTTATCTGTGTTAAACCCTTTTGCAAGATGTTGGTGTCTTGGGGGGAATCTATAATATCTCCCAATTTGCAGTCATCTGCCAGAGGCCTTGAATGTTATTCTTGACTTCCATAAAGTAGATGACAAACAAGATCAGGCCCAGCATAGAGCTCTGGAGTACTCCACTGATGACTGGTTTCTTTGTGGAGGTGGTCTCACCAATCCTGACTTCTTGAGTCCTGTCTGTGACGCAGCCAGAAATCAAGAGCTTGTCAAGATGCCTGAATGGGGTACTGAATTGAATGCCTTGGCCAAATCAAAATATGCAGTATGCACTGTTTTACCCTCATCCATTGTCTTGGTGGCCCTCTCAAAGACGTCTACCAGGTTAAGTAGGCAAATTGGGATTGGTCCAGCATCTGTAGGTTGCCAATGTCCTTGTTTATCATTTCCATGGTAATTTATTCAATGGCTTTGCATATTAGGTTTGTTAAACTAATGGGTCTGTAATTCCCTGGATCAGTTGATGGTCCACCATTGTGGAGGGGGATGACTGTGGTGGTCCTCACTTGGAACATGGCCTGTTTTAACGCTGTAGCTGAAAGGTGCTCCAAGTATTCCTGATAAGTCATATTTTAGACTGTTCAGAAGGCAACTGGGTATGTTGTAGGGACTCTGTGAATAATTATGCATAGGTAGCCATGGTCGCCAGGTTAGGGGGAGCCTTGCATTTTGACAAACTGCCACTTAAGAGGAAGTAGTTTGCCTTAGAATAGTTCCTAACTATTACTGGTTTAGCTGGGTTTTCCTGGGTAATTTTTACTTCAAAGGAGACAGTTAGTGATCTGACCTCATTGGGGGGGGGGGGGGGGGGGTTCAACACTCTCCCATGTTGGTGAGTTCCAGATCCAGTATGTCTAATCCTCTGGTTGGAGCATGCACAATCTGTTCCAGGGTGTTTGTGTTAATGAAGTCCAGGAAGCCTTGTGCCTGTGAGTTTGAGGCAGTGTAATTTTCCTAGTCTGTAGATGGGTAGTTAAAATCACTTATGAATAGGATGTTTGGATGGTGAGCTCATCTAGTAGGTTTAGGTAAGAGTCATGAGACTGTCGTTTTGGCATTGCCTAAAAAGGCTCTGGGGGGGGGGGGGTAAAATTTTAGCCAATATCCAAAAGCCTAGGGTGGACAGGTGCAGCCTATCCTTGTCAAAGCAATGTAGTCTGTTGACCATCTTCCTCCATACGGACAGATATTTGATACCCTTGGAGTGACACCAGAAACCAAACCTGTTATTATAATCAATCATTTTATGCTCGTACTGTGCATCATACTTGGTGAAGATAGAATGCTGTTTAATGCAAGGCTCATATCTGTCTGAAACACATATTCCAAGAGATACATGATGCGTCTGTTTGTGTAGTCCAGTGAGGTACAACTCAGGTCATTACATCCAAATAGGCTGTGATAGAATCATATTGGTACCTGGGGTGCAGTGACTTGTGTGTATGTGTGATATTACAGATTCTGGCTTCGGATAGGCAACTAACCATTATCTTCTTGTCTAACCTGGTAGTGGGGCATGTGTGTGTGTTGCATAATGAAGTCCCCAGTGACAAAAGTATTAGGTAAAGTATATGCTTGCCTTATGGGCTTTGATCATGGGAGACCATTTGGGTGTAGGCTTATGTAAGATGTTTGGTGTTTCTTTTGGTGTGTGTGTGTGTGTGTTTTAGTGACTGCTAAAGAACAGTGTTGTCTTTAGATGGCTTTAGAGGTCTTTGAGATTTGGGAAGGCTTCTTTTAAGCAGCTCAACATAATACAATCTGTGTGTGGTGAGCAGTATTGTGAGGGATGCAGTGTGGTATTCTTAACAACCTCATCTGTATGTGAGATTTTTACCTTCGATGAAGTTGTGCATTCATATCTCTCACATACAGTGTTACTTTCTTTAATGGTTGTCTGAGAACATGAGACAATTGCTAAATTGCTTTAGGCTATCCAAATCTACCAAGCTGGTCACAGAGACATAAGAAAATTGCATATCCCTGTTGTCCAGTCCTGTAATAAGGTCTGTTTAGGATGAAAGATTGGGTTTTAACTGAGATCTCCTGTGGTACTTTCTAGGGTTAAGGGAAAGGTGTTATGTAGTGTTAGGATATGGTAGTAATATTCTATATGCAAACTAGTTTCTGGGGTTTAGGGCAAGATGTTGCGTAGTGCTAGGATATGGTAGTGCTATCTGATGCTCAGACTAGCCTCTCTAAGCTTAATTCTACAAAATGCCACACTGTTTACCAGGTTTCAGACCTGATCTTAACTATATGGAAATTTTACTGTATAGGCATTTCCTACTGTACAAGGCACTGCTAACTGCTGCTGCACAGTGGGCAGCTCCATGCAAACTCATCTGATTATAGCAGAAAAAATAAAACATAAAAAACGACTCCTATGCCCTCTAGCCAGTAAGTAACCACATTTTGAGTTCTATGGAGTGCTTTCCAACTCACAGAAACCAGGTAATCACCTTTTGCCACAAGATGGATGGTCCTGGAATTTTTTAATGTAAAAGCACAGCCGAAGTAGCTCTCAAGTGTGGATTAAACAACAAACAACCTAATCTCTGCTTAATTCTCCCTTCTGCAAGGCGATATGGAGGCAAACAGAAGTAGAAAAAGTCGACCGATATAATTTTTCCATAAAATTAAATAAATGCTTTAAAATGCTCAAAACAGTAGCTATCACTATATAAAGCAAGTAAAAGTGCAGTAAATCAAGAGAATATTCCTATTTTAACCCAGATGACTTTGGATGCAGTTGAAACACTTGAAAAACCATTGCAGAGCTCTGTGGAAAAGAGCACAGGACCTAGCCAATAAAACACCATGATAACCATTTGAAATGTTGGGACTCACTAGAGGTTTTAGTTACGGTTTAAATACAGGAAAGAGTCAGACAAGTCTCAATGGCACAAAAAATTTTATTAATGGACTGTAGATTGGGTAAGGATGAAGATGAAAAGATGAGTAGCACCATCTGTGTACAGTATGAGTGTAGCATAGGGTGAAGCCTAGGGGAGTCTATATGTGAATAAGACAAATGGTAGAGGTTGAATGGTAATTTGTGGGCTATCAATGAATCTTGAAGATAAGCAGGGAAGGCTGAGTGCATTTTGAATGTGAGTATTTTTTTTTGAGATAGCTGGTAAACCTGTGAAGTGAAGAGGTTGAGAAAATAAGAGATGATCCAGTAATTTGGGGTAAGAGGATGTAGCAAATGCTTTTGAGAGGTCAAGAAATATGGATGATACCAGGTTGTTTTTATTTCTGGCCATGTAAATAGTGCTGAGGAACGATAATAGGTCTGTGCTTGTACTATGATTGGAGTAAAAGCCATATTGTGTGGTATATAAAAGATTATTGACCAGAAAGTAATGGAGAACCTGATTATAGGTGCAACTTTCTAGGGTCTTAGAAAGGAGTATAGAACAGTGGTAGTTGAACAATTCTGTGGAGTTACTTTCTTTATTCAGTGGAAGAATGAAGGCTTGATTCCATAAGGCAGGGGCATAAGCTTTGGTTATGGACTGATTTACTGGCATGGAAATGGGGTACGACAGAGGTTTAGCTGCAAGTTTTCGGTATTCAGTAGGACATTTATCTGTGGCTAGAGTAATGGGCGTGAAAGTGGTAAGGAATTTTTCATGAAATGCAGTTAGGATGGGTTTTAAAGAGAAAGAGGGGAGTTAAGGGAGTTAGGGGGAGAGGAGAGAGAAAATTGATGAGAGTGGTGGTGTTCTAGATTAGCAAGTATGTTTATGAAATATACATTAAATTCTACAGCCTGTATTTACATCTGAAAGATTGGGAAAGGGGTTAGGTTAAGAAGAACTTCCTGGTTTTAAGAGATTGTTAATAGTGGACAAGGAGGAGTTAGACTAGTTTCAAACATGTGGAAAACATTATAGTATACTGCAATACTGTGGCTCTGAGTTCATTTGCCATGTGAGAATGTACTGCTGGATTTTGGACTAAACGAAAGGGTGGGGAGGGTAGTTGACTGCCACTGGAGAGGTATGAGGACCCATGCATGATGACTGCCTTGGCTACAAAGCTGCAGTTGTTGTATAGTTAATGCAATGAAGTTCAACTTGGGGGGGGGTATATATATCAGTAATCAGTATGGCCTAGTATCTGTGGATTTAGATTTTCATGGCTCTGCAGGAAAAAAAATACAAATCCATTTTGCCAGAATGTACTATATGTGTAAAGTTGTCCACCCACTATCATCAACATATTACTGGCTATTCTTAAATAAATACGTTATCAATAATACTACCATGGGCACATTCACTGTGTCACCAAGGACACACTCATTTTACTACCACGGACACATTAAATGCACTACCATGGACACATTCACTGTACTACCATGGGCACACTCATTGTACTTCCATGGGCTACTCGCTGTTCTGCCATGGGCACATTCACTTTACTACAATGGACACACTGTACTATCATGGGCACACTCACTATAGTAGTACCATGGGCACACTCACTATGCTACCATGGGTACACTCACTATGCTACCATGGGTACACTCACTGTGCAACCATGGGCACACTCACTGTGCAACCATGGGCACACTCACTGTAAAAGTGATTTTCTTAACCTTCAAGTGAATTTCCTGTTGCTCACTGAAAAGTAAAACTGGATGAAGTTTGTATCTGGTTGAGTTTAGTAAAGCTGAGCTCCCTAATCACTGTTTTCCTAGGAAATCATTGCTAGTGTAGTTTTGAAGAGTTTGCAAGCAATGATTCCTTTTTTGGGAGACTTTTCCCTTTTTTGTGTTTATGTGACTACAGATTTGGTATGTGGGGTGTGCACCTACATTTATTTTTTTCTTCATTAGGTTTAATAACCAACAAATAGTCCCTGATGCATTGGTTACTTGCAGAGTTCTAACTCAAAAGGTCATAGTTTAAGTGGCTTTTTACAAATGCAGAAATCTTACAGAAGCATAAAAAGAGTGAAACCATTGTATGTTTGATAGTGCACTTAATATTTATTTAACTTTTTTTTCACTAGCTAAATTTGCTAATTTGTAGATTTCATTAATAACCTGGTTTAAGTGTTCAAATCTGTACACACCTTACAATCACAAAGCAGATAGAAATTATTCAAAGAAATATAGAATATATACGTGCAATATACATAGTTAAGTGATAACATGTAGTAATTGTTTAGACATTATACAAGTTAATGATTATTTATTTGATGCATACAGTATAAAGTAGTGTTGGCGTTGTTATAGGCACTATTAGTTTAAACTAGCTCTAACATCTGAAAACTGTGTTTTACTCTGTGCTGTATTGTGTTTAAACATTGTGTTATTGTTTATTGTGTGATAAACTAGTGTTTATCACTTTCGGAACTAGCGGCAGATTTCTCCAATTTTCATTAGTTATAACTAACTGTAATAGAACGTACTCTATTTGCTACTGGCTTCTTGTATTGACTAATGAACGTCGTATAGCTGGCTAAAACTACTGCTTATGTTAAAATTTTCTATGTCTAGCGTGAATGACTATGCAGTCCTAAGATAACGACGCCTATGGGTTACACATGCAGACGCTGATACTGGCGTTCCTTGACTAAAGTCTAAACTGGCTGTACTTGCTTGCTTCCACTGTTTTAACAGAGCAAAGTAGCTAACACCAATGTATTTTTGCCTAAGCAACACTGTTTTTCAAGCTTAAAGTGAAGTTTATTGTAGAAGGTACTGCAAACTGATTTCTATACCTCTCCCCTACTGCCTACCACTATCTAACTCTAGAGACAACAACCTGCTGCCTAACACAGTCTAGCGACTGCATGTAACGTGTCTTTTAAAAGTGTATCTCTCCTTTCTCTCATTCCAGGAACCCCCCCTCTATATTACACCGCGTGGCTCTCCGGTTCTTGCATCGACGGTGCGAATGCACAGACCCTGAACTTCCCATCTTCTTACACTGAAAAGGACTCTAGGGTTAAGGAAATACCCAAAATTTCAGTGTATCTAACCAGGATAACGTCTAGCAGGCAGGAAATAAACAGGACCTCAAATCTACTGGCAACCAAACACTAGCCTGCCAAATCTCCAGGTCCTTGCATCTAAGAAAGTGCTATCCTGCACCCGACCCTCAGACTTGCATCTGGCTGCCTCTAAGGCCCTGCAAACTCTGGGCAGGTATTTCCCCGCTCCGCTTCGCCCTCGCTTCGCTCGGGCTCGCTTCGCGCCCCACCCTGCCCCCATATCCCACCCGCCCCCACTACCCCTAAATTTATAGTGATATCTAGCCCATCCCACCCTCTCTTCCTCCCAATTACGGCTGTCCTCCAAATTACAACTCCTCCTCCCTCACTCCTAGACAACTCCCAAAAAAATTTAGAAACCCCTCCTATCATCCCATCCCACAAGCTACCTCTCTTTCACCGTCATGGTCAAAACTATGTATTCTTTCATCTTCTCACTAACTTTACTTCTTCTTATCCCGTACCTTCTAACAAGGTATGAACAACAATCACTCTTAGAAATCTCCTTTCCCAAGGCTCACACTACCCCACACACACACTTTTCCCCAGACACTATAGCATCCACTCTCCACCCTGCAAAAACACATGGTCTCTTTAAAACTCATCTAACCCTTCACTACCCTAGCCTAACCAAAAATAAATCCCACCTCAAATTACTGTGCAAACTCCAGAGATTCCTAGAGCACCTAAAACTCTGTATAACCCAGCATGGTGACATTCACCCGAATCCAGGCCCTACCACCAATCGAGATGTTGTCACCCCAACATTACCCCAAATACCTACTAACTCCCTCCTCATCTTTCACCTCAACATGAGAAGTATAAACAACAAAATACATAGCCTACATGCTATGATAGCTACACACTCCCCAGACATCATGTGCTTATCAGAAACATGGCTCAAACCTGCCACAAAGGATGAAGAAATTCTTCCACCTGGCTATAATATCTTAAGGAGGGATCGAACAACCAAAAGAGGTGGAGGAATAGCTGTCATGTTTAAGAACATGTTCAACATCATTATGAACCCACTGCATCCTCCCCAGGTCTCTAACATAGAACTTATTTCACTAAAGATTTGTATTAACACCCAAAAATGTATCAATCTTGTAGTAATCTATATTCCGCCAGGGAAGAACCATGAAAACCTAGAGCAAACTTTAAGTTGGTTAGCAACTAACTGCCCTCAAGAAACCATAGTTCTACGGGACTTCAATATTGACTGGTCCCACTGCTCCGCCAAGTCAAATCCCTATCTAATCAACCTACATGGCTTCTCCCAAAATATTACATCTCCCACTAGAATTGGTAATACTCAGCAAAAAGAGAGCACGATTGACTGGATTCTCACCAATAAAGATCCAATCAACTATACCACTGGTACCCTCCCTAATGACCTTAGCGACCACCTTGTCACTTACATTTTAAAACAGAAACTTTCTTGCACCAACCCACCCTTATACAAACTTGTTAGAAATAAGAAAAACTTCAACCCAGAACTATTCCTTGCGGAACTAAAATCCTGCAATTGGTCTGTCCTAAATACTCTTCCCCTTGCCGAGAGCGTGTCATACTTTAATGACACATTCTTAAACATTCTCCACTCTCATGCCCCTAATAGACAAATTAGAACCAAAGACCGCATTGCTCCCTGGTTAACAAGAGAAACCAAAGCAAAGATTAAACTCCGTGACCAGGCTTGGCACAAATGGAGAGCTACCAAAACTCCCCTAGACCGTATAATATTTCAGCAGCTTAGAAACTCCACGAAAACTGACATAACTCGAGATAAAAAACAGTACTTCTGTCACCTCCAGGACAAACATCAGACTAACCCAAAAAAGTTCTGGGCTGGTTTTAACAACCTCCTCCATCCTGGTAAATCAACTACCCCAACCCCTGAGAATCTTACTGGTCAAGAACCAGAAGTAGTAGCCAATACCTTCAACACTTTTTTTACTGAGACCATCCAATCCTTAGCCAATCATCTATCTACCTCTTCCCCCTCCTTAACTCTTCCTGATGACACAGCTTCTCTCTCCTTTAAATTACAACCAGTTTCTACCTCCTACATTCGTACCCTATTAAAAAAACTGAAACCGACCACCCTAGCGGCCGATCGCCTCCCAGCGGAATACCTACAAATATCGTCCGATGTCATTGCCTATCCTATATCAATCCTGATTAATAGATCCATTACTGAAGCCACCGTCCCCCCCATTTGGAAAATTTCATACATCATTCCACTTCACAAGGGAGGCTCCTCCACAGAAACATCTAACTATAGACCCATCGCAATATTGTCTCCATTAGCTAAAATTATGGAACAGTGTGTTCACAAACAACTCCTACACTACCTCACCCTCAATAATCTATTGTCTACAACCCAGCATGGCTTCCGCCCCCATCACAGTACTACCACTGCCCTCCTCTCCTTTGTAGACTCAGTCAATAGTAACCGTAACAAAAAACTAACATCCTCTGCCCTCTTTCTTGACCTATCGAAAGCTTTCGATATGGTTAACCACCAACTACTACTATATACCCTACAAACCCTCCATCTTGACAACTTGGCCCTAAACTGGTTTAAGGATTACCTCGCTGGTAGGCAACAAGCAGTTCAATGGCAAAATAGTATATCTCACCTGCTCTCAAACAATATCGGTGTTCCACAGGGCTCCATACTTGGTCCTCTTCTTTTTTCTATTTTCATAAACGATCTGCACACAGTCATCCCCACAGCCACCTGCATTCAATATGCAGATGACACAACCCTGATATGCTCCGATCTCTCTCTTCAAAATCTCCAAGCAGCTACCCAACAATGTTTTGCCAAAGTTGAACAATGGTTCTCTGACCGGAAACTTATACTCAACCCGACTAAAACCAAGTTACTTCTATTTTTCCCCACGTCCACCACTTCCCTACCCCAAGAACCACCACCTGATAACTCCAGGACCTTTTTTGTGGAATCCTCTAATGGCACCATCATTGAGCCCGTCCCCCATACCAAACTACTTGGTGTCACTATTGACCACAAGCTTAAATTCGACATTCACATTGCCCAAACTATTAAGACAGTTAACAAGAAACTTGGCTCAATGTACAGAATCAAGAACTTTCTTACCCCGCATGCTAAATTAACCATTGCTCGTACCCATCTCCTTTCCACCCTACTATATGCCTCACCGATACTATCTTTCCTCAACAAACGTGAGCTTAATAACCTCTCTACCACCTACCACCATATTGCCAGATTTGTAACAGCTACACCCTATCGTACCCACCACTGCCTCAACCTCAAAAAACTTGGCTGGTTGGAACTGCCCAATCTGCTTAAACTAAACCAACTCTCCGAAGCATTCAAAATAATCAATCAACCAGAGAAAACCCCCTCGCTGACCAAAATTCTGACCCCCTACACCAACTTAAGTAGCCTACGATCCTCAAACAGTATTCAGATATTAACCATCAAATCTAATAACATGGGCGATGCTCTTTATGCTAACTCCATTGGAAAGCAATGGAATTCCCTTCCCAACAACCTCAGGCTCATGACCTCACTCAATCTATTCAAAACTAATCTCAGAGAATTTCTTAAGTCTCGATGGTTATGCCCATGTTCCAACCCTGACTAATTCCCACAGGATCATTAGTAACTAATTCCTTTCTACCTCACAATTCTTTATCCAGTATCTTACTATCTCCTCAGGTATCTATGTCATCTGGCCATCTCAACAAATGTTTACCAGACTGACAGCTTGTATATTTAGATGTTGTTATTGTTTGATTTTATATTAATGTAATTTCTTGTATGTAATTGTAAACTTATACTTCTGTTAATTGTGGGAGCTTTTCTCCCCGGGCCTCTACTGAAAAAGGACATGTATCCAGCTAGACTAGCCCGGTCAACAAATGTAAAATAAAAAAAAATAAATAAAAAATAAAGCTACACTAGGCCTATGATACAGACTATAAGTCAGCAAAACTATTTATTCATTTGGAATTGTGCAAGTGGATACCACCAGCTCTTTTCAACAAGAGAAAGAAGTCAAGTATTGAAATGGCAGGTGTTACAAGATCTAGAATTGCAAGGGACAGAAGAATGTTTGTAATGTGTATAGAATAGCGGTTAGAGCTCTGTTTAATCTGAAACAGGATGCAGATTGGATCAGAAGAGGGTAAGGCTCTAAATGTAGAAAACAGTTTGTAAGGAGGGATATTAAGTGAGCTCTGTGGGAGGGAGACGGAAGAGCAGACATTAAATGAGAGAATGGAGGCATAATGCAAACATTAGTCTACTTCTCACTATATAATTTAAATGTTTTGTGATAAAAAATTACCAAATGCAGAGGAGCAGACCATACTTTTCTATGACTGTCAAGAAGAATTACTTTCGCTGAAGTTTTTTTACTAGCAAATGCCCACTTTCATGGAAAGTATTTCTGAAAAGCAGAAATATCTATATTTATTGATCTGGCCTGATGGCCAATCTGGCTCTAATGTAACAACACAGAAAATATGGCTGAATGGAATACACAATGTCTGGTATGTGTGATGCATAAAATATCTAGTCCCGTATCTCAGTTCATGACATGTGGCTATGTTCTGTTAAACCACAGTACAATATATATATTGTTACAGAGCATGATTGTGTCTCAGAGAATTGCTTAGCAGATGACACAGACAAACAGATAAGGGCAGGACTGCTAGGCACATCAGATAGTGCAGAGTATGTGAAAGACCTCTGAGAAAGAGCAGTTTTTTTGGAGTGGCTAGTATTTAGAAGTAAGGATATGAGGCTGCTCCCCGTAATAGATTACCTGGGCTGTCAGGTAATCAGAGATACCTGAATGCAGATGCCTATATAAGATATGTTTACTAACATCATGACAGAAGTCAGGGCTTGAGAGTTCAGATGAGTAGTAAGGATTTTTCCTGTGACACAAGATCAGATTGGCGAGCTTTGAGAAAGGGAGTCATTGTGATGAAAACTGCCAGTGGAAACCTGTGCCAAATTTTCTATAAAGAAGCGGTGAGCCAGAGATGTTAGTCTACACAACTATGTAAGGTATTGCCTGAAATTTTTTTTTTTTTTTTTACCAAAGCCAGACTTTTCTGTTAGTCAAAGAGTGTTACTTACCAGAAGATGTAGCTCTGTTTTAAAGACATTATTTTCTGCTCCAGAGTTTTTTATTTTTCAGACACCATAATCCACTACTTACTAAGACCTTTCTCTTATGAGCTACAAAAGAACTGTCACAACTTCCCAGCAGGATGTTTGGTAAAAGGGACTTTGTGTTATTTTCCTCATTGAAACTCTTATCACTTTTCATGATCTCCAGGGCGACACCTAGTGGAAAAACGTTTAATTACCTGTTTTATTTTTGGAATAATTTTCAGGGCAAGACCTGATGAGAGAGAGAGAGAGAGAGAGAGAGAGACAGAGAGAGGGATTTAAGCTGTGCTTTGAATTCTTTAAAAACATTGACCCCAGAACCAACCACAAGCCACTATCAAGCCTGTTTTTAGCACCTTTCTACCCCCTACCACTTTACTTATGAGCGCTAACCCAGTCACTAATGCTGCCCTTAACCCCAGCCCTACACATTAGGGTACTGAACACCCTTTCCTCAACAGTACCCCTACACAGACAAATTATGTCTTTTAGTTACTGGTGGAGGTTCTGACACTGTCTATACCTCTCATCTTTTATTTTAACTTAATAATCTATATTTTAAACAAACAATACAAGTTTACATCCTGTTTTCTTATTTTCATAGAAAGGCAAAGTGATGTATGACATGCATGTTGCATAAGAAGTTTTGACAATGGTCAGTATTATGCTTTCAGTGCTGATAACAAGAGAAATGGGTCTTCTGTTATTTTTTCCATTTTCTTTTTTGTTCTTTCATAAGAAAAGTGTTCACTACTCTTGAGGCCGGAAAACTACTTTTATTCAGTTTCTCAGTGCTAGAGTATGTTGTCATATAAATATATATATATATATATATATATATATATATATATATATATATATATATGTATGTATATATGTATGTATGTATGTATATATGTATGTATGTATGTGTGTGTGTTTGTATAGGTAGATATAGATACATATATAGATAGATGTAGATACATACATATATATATATATATATATATATATATATATATATATATATATATATATATATATATATATATATGTGTGTGTGTGTGTGTGTGTGTGTATATATATATATATATATATATATATATATATATATATATATATATATATATATATATATATACATTTACAGAGAGACTATAAACTGTAGACACACATACAAATGTGCACTGAAACATAAATATATAAATATGCACATATATACATATTAGGATTTTGTGTATGATACAGGAAACTTCTCATTCTGAAAGTTTATGGAACTTATTATATGATGGGTGTTGAAGCCATGACTAGCAGAGTCCTCTAATCCCAGTGGCGGATTTAGGCATTGGCACAGGGGTGCGCGCCAGCCCCTTTATAAACTTTTTTTTTTTTTTAACTCTGGTGCATCTTCCCTTAGAACCCTATCACCAAACGCGCCTAATACTCAGAGATGCAATTAGAGGTTGTAGTCAGATGGTATTTTTTTATAACGATCCTCCAACTGCATCTCTCGGTTGTAATTTAGGCGCCTAGTAAGAGACCTGTCAAGTATCGCTAAGTAAAATCCTTTTGCCAGAAGGCCATCTAAAATAAAAATACCAAAAATGACTCTGAAACGGGTCTTCAAGTGTAAGGGAGTGATCTGCATTGAGGTAATTTCCTAAGTCTTTTATTTTATTGAATTATCAATTCAATGCACCAAAGAAGCAGTAGTTCTCTCCTGGCAGAGTATGTGCCGTTCTCTGTATTCTGACTGTGGATAGTGATTTTAGTTCTCCCCTTAAGCACTGTAAATATGCCATTCACTCTTCTAATTGTTATTCATTTTGCGTTTTCCTATTTCTGGATATAAAAAAACAGTTTAAGCGCATATTGTTTTTTTTCGTTCCTTTCAGTATATGTTTTATGTCATGTTTTAATCGGGATGCTATTTGTTTTTACTGTAACTGAAATTCCCTCCAGTTTGGGCTACTCATTACTCCTTGCTTTAACTTAGTGCATGATAACCAGTTTTTACCTCACAGTGGCCTTATTGTGCAGTTTTCTGCAATCTGCCATATTTGATACCGATGTCACAGGAGTCAGGAACCACCAACTTTGTACACATCCTCAAAACCGAAGAAATGTAACTGTTTTTTTTTTTTTTTTTTTTTTTTACAGGTTTGTAAACGGAGGTTGTGCTGCACAACCGGAGTTTACAAACCTTTAAAAAACAAAGTTATATTTCTTTGCTTTCCAGCACTGTATGTCCTCTGGCTGGAATATTATTGCAAATGAAGAGAGGACTGTGTCCTCTTGAGAAGCAAAGAAATGTTATAAGATTCTTGTAAAGCAGTGCTCCTTAGTGTAGACACTTGCCATTGGAAATTCTTTGTGTGTGTGTGTGATGCCCAGCTGATCACATACAAGAGGCAGTGCCCTGTGCTAATAATTAAAAGCAATGTCTTAATTCTGCTCTTCCGTGGGTGGTTGCTGACCTTTTAGTCACATGCATTAGTAAGAGGTAAGAAGATGTCCTACAAGTTTTCTCTGATGCAAGATGCACCCTCAGAGTGTTTAATTACACATGGCATACGAAGATGGAAAGAGAGGTAGCTTAGCATCTCACTGTGACCATCTTTGTTATCAGACTGCAAGGATATGCTTCACCTGGTTAAAGATTAAAATAAAGTCTGGAAAATAAATAGTTATCTCCAGAAAGTCTCCTTTACTAAGAATTTATATGCAATTTTTTTTGTAAGAATGTTTACTTTTGTACCTTTATGTATGTATTTCATTTACTGAAGTCTGCTCACATTATTTATTGAGATAGCATTTTCTTTATTATTAATGATGACATACCTGAGCAAACCCTTCGTTATTTCAGTGGTTTCAGTTAATGCTTTGTTATCC
This sequence comes from Protopterus annectens, assembly GCF_019279795.1. Taxonomy (NCBI): domain Eukaryota; kingdom Metazoa; phylum Chordata; order Ceratodontiformes; family Protopteridae; genus Protopterus; species Protopterus annectens. Next base: position 1,311,166,520 of record NC_056741.1, on the reverse strand, counting down.
ACTGCAAGAATATGCTACACATGGATCTAGCTTTGTTATACATTTCTTTACCTGCACAATTTGATTGGTTGAGCTACTGTTAATGTTAATATGCTATGATTTATTTATCTTACATATATCAACTGTATCATATTCTGAATTTTCATTTATAGTCTAGGAATCACCTGTGTCCTCTTGAGAAGCAAATAAATGTTATAAGATTCTTGTAAAGCAGTGATCCTTAGTGTAGACTTTTGCCTTTTGACTCAAAAATGCAAATATAGAGTTAATTGTTCATTATGATAAAAACATTTAAAAAAAACTTGGTCTTGTGTGAGGGTAAGGTTAATTTCATAAGTCTTGTGTTTCCAGAGTTATCCTTGTTACCAAGCTGTGTTTCACTCTCAGGTGAATAACTGGTTATGATTGATTATAGTATATGTGTTAATCATGGTTGCTTCCTCATAAGCAAGAAATATTTTGAATAGTGCTGTGACAAGTAGCAAAAATGAACCTGAAAATGTTAATGTAGTAAATTGCACACAGAGAAATAGTTCTAATAGGCAAGATATCTAATGATTTATTTTAATGCATAAACATGATTGGAATTAATTTTATTGGAGGACATGTTTGCAGGTTAGTTTATGACTCTAATTAGTGTTTTAATATACTGTTTTGTCAAGGCTGTATATTATATATTATACATGTATTCTTTATATTTATGGCATCCTTTTTATGCTTACCAAAATTTGTTTAGTTCAACATTCAGGTAACCTGATGTTACACATTTATTTATGCAGTTTCCTTAAAGGAACACACTATTCAAATCCATTGCTTGCTGCTTCATTAAATTCAGTGCATCGTGTGGTACATATCATTATGGCTCAGAACTCCATCCCATGACTGAGTGGCCAAAATAAATGTATTTTGTGGCAGCCAGGTTTTCTGTAGTCTTTACTCCTGTCTAGATGATGTCATTTAATTTGAAATATTCCAAATAATGGAACAACAGTGAGTAACTACAGTGTGAGGGAAACTGACGGGGGTAACATTCTTCATGTTTGTTTACACTAAATGTGAAGTTGGACTTTAAAGAAGTCAATGAAACCTACTGAAATAACAGATTTTCATTGCTGGACATATACTGTAGGAAACCCAGTCTATATTTAAGATGGTTATCAAAATCTAA
>NC_056741.1:1311155352-1311160352 GCF_019279795.1 Protopterus annectens | reverse complement strand
CAAGGTAGTTAGTGGAGTGGAAAGAAAGGTAGTGGTTGGATGGGGTGGATGATAGAGTGGGAGTTGCAAGGGCATAGCCAGCATGTTTTTAGTTGCACTTTTAGTAAAGTTTTGAAGTGGGTGCATGATGGTATGGAGGTAATTGTGGGTGGGAGTGAGTTCCATAATTTGGCTATGGCGCAAGAGAATAGTGCTTCACCAGCAGAGTTATTGGCTTTAGTGATCTGCAAGTGATTTTTGCTGCTGGATCTTAGTGGTCTGGTGGTGCGATAGGGTTGTAGCAGATTCTGGAGGGATGGGACATTTAGTGGATGGTTTACTAGTTTGTGGGCGAGTGAGAGTTGATGCCACTGAAGGAGGTGAGGGAGTTCAAGCCAGCCCAGTTCAGCAAGTGAGAGACAGTGGTGACTACGGTAGGATGCCCCTGTGGCGAAATTGGCGATTTTGTTGTAGCAGGTCTCTAGCTTGTTTAGATCACATTGCCTTAGGTTGGTATATATTGGAGAGGCATAAAGTAGGGTGGAGATAAGGTGGGAATTTGCTATTGAAATCTTTGCTGCTTTGGTGAGAAATTGCTTATTTCTGTATAATGCTCCTAGTTTTTTGTGGACTTTTTTTATAGTCATGGATATGTGAATGTCAAATTTTAGTTTATTGTCTATTTCCACTCCTAGCAATTTGGTGTTTTCAGTTGGGTATATAGTGGTGTTGTCTTTTGCCATGATGTTAAAGTGAGAGTTGTTTTGAGTATGGTTGGTGGGTTGGAAGATGAGTAGTTTAGTTTTGTTTGGGTTGAGTATTAATCGGGCATCGGATAACCATGTTTCAACAGAGGAAAAGGCTTCCTGTGTGACGTTTTGCAGTTTTGGTAGGGACTGGGCTGAGCAGATGATGATCGAGTGTGCCATGTTTGCTGGCAGAGGCTAGATTATTGGTGTAAACAGAGAAGAGTAGGGGTCCAAGGATGGATCCTTGGGGAACCCCTATGGAGACAGGTAGTTGGGGAGATATGTCATTCTGCCGTACTACGGATTGTTGGCGGTCAGACAGGTAACTCTGAAACCAGTTGGTGACCGATTGTGAGAAGGATAGGTTATTGAGGACAGAGATAAGTTGTTTGTGTGGGACCATGTCAAATGCTTTAAATAGGTCTAGGAAATAGCAGAGGAGAGTTAGCCATTGTTTTTATGCTGAAGGATAGTGTTAGTAAAGGAGAGTAAGGCAGTCGTGGTGCTATGGTTTGGTCGGAAACCATGCTGAGTACTGGAAAGGAGGTTGTTAGTAAGGAGGTAGTCTGAGACCTGCGAGTGTATGCATCTCTCTAGTATTTTGGAGAGTGTAAATAGTGTGGGTTTGACCTGTTAGACATAGTTGGAAGCTTGTGTCTTTTGTATTTAGCCTGTATTTTAGAAGGCTTATTATTATTATAGTTTATAGTTGTTGGGTGTGTCAATTTTATGTCGATGGCTGATGAGAAGGACAAACACCCTAAGTCAGAGTTCAAAAAATTGCCCTAAATGTGGGCAGAAAATGTCTGTCACCGACAGTCATGTCAATTACATTTATTGCTTAGGAGCATTACATTTGCAAGAAACCTGCTCCATATGCCATTCCTTTTCTTCTTGGGTTCTCCAAGAGAGAAAGAGGAAACTTATTGATAGGGGTTTATTGAAACCTTCTTTCCAGAAGGCTTTGAGTAACCAGGATGGATCTAGTAAGTCCTCAAAGTCTTCCAAGACTTCCATGGAATCAAAAAAATCTAAAAAGTCTGTGACATTGGCTCCACAGGTCTCGGAGCCAACTGTCTTATCTTTTCGGAGCCGGTCCTTGGCTTTGGAACAGGTATCCGAAATTCCAAAATCACCATTATTACAGTTGGTACCACCATCGATCCATTCATCTCGGTCTTCTATTAGCCTTTCAGATTTGGATGTGGATCGTGTAGTGCAGAAGCTTTTACAGGCACTGGCCTATGCAAAATTTTTATCGGTTCTAACCCAAGTGGCTTCGGAGCCAAAGACCCTTATGCCAGCTACAACTCTTCCTCTCGGAGCCATACCTGTCCTTCGGAGCAGGAGGAGTCGGACTTGTTGATTGTGGAGCCTTCAGAGCCGACACCTGCTCCACTGTCTTCGGCTGCATTCACTCTGACGTCCTTAGGACCGATCAAGCACCCTAGGAGTCGACACTCTCTGTTCGGGTCCGGGGAGGATAGTCTGACTGACTTCTTGGTTCTGCCTCTGCCTCTCAGGGCTTCGGCTCAGATGAGCTCGGCTCCTACCTCTGGCTTGGAGCCCACTGTCGCGGTGCCGGGGTTTTGACGGTTTCCTCGGATCCGTCGGTCCCTTCACATTGGAGCAGGGGTGCCTTCAAAGCCATGAGGAGAGTTATGTCTCCTAAGACATCCTCAACCTCAGATCTGGCTTCTTCCTCCCCTAAAGTGCCTGTGTCTGCTTCTGCTTCACAGATCCTGGCAAAGCGTAGAGACCCACAGCCTCAGGAAGCCCTATTGGGTGGCCCATGCTCTTCCAAAACCTCACCAGAAGATCCCACTGATGAGGTTCCCAGGAAGAGAGTTTGTAAGAGGAAACATCTAGACTACCCTCAAGAGTCCCTAACATCTGATATTGACTTGGATGAATCAGAAGGGGCCCTACGGTCCCCCTCTGAGGATATCTCATTTGCTGAGATACTAGAAATCCTTAGGCAGAGGGTTGACTGGCAGTCCACAAACCCTACAGAAGACGAGTCAATTCTCCTGAAGGCTTTCGGGTCTCAGCCCTCCACTTCTTGGGTGTCTCCACCCTTTGATGAGCTTATGCAGCTTGTTTCACGAAGGGTGTGGGAGTCTCTGGACACCATGGAGCCTGTCCCTAGGAGGCCTAATAAGTTTATCTCTGCTCCCCAAGACTAATCTTTTCTGACCAAAGGTGTGCCAGTTGATGCCATGGTGGTGGCGGGAGCCACCAAAAAGGAAATGTCAGAAACTTCCACTTCTATCTATTCTCCTAACAGAGACTCCAGGATCATGGATAGATATGGGAAGTGCACTTTTAGTTCAGCGACTTTTGCACTCCGTTCGCTCAACTACTTAACCCATTTCATGAGACTGCAATGAGATCTCCTTAAAGAGCTGGGAGATGCTCTTCAGGGTACAGTAGCTGCAGGAGCTTCAGACAAAGTTGCTTCCCAGCTTGCTACCCTCAACTCCATTGTTAACTCATCCATGCACCTCATTTCTTATGCAGCTGATGGAACAAGTAGGGCAGCGGGTACAGGAATTGCTCTTAGGAGACACTCCTAGATGTGCTTGTGTTCCTTCGTGGAGCCCTTCAAGTCATCCTTTGTGAATACCCCTTTTGAGGGCTCGTCTGTTTTCGGGCCCAAAGTCAAAGAAACTTTAACCAGGTGTGAGCAGGAAGGAAAGACTCTGTCTGCCGTTGGAGTCTGTTTTTCCACCCCTACCAGACTATACCCCAAGGGTCAAAGGGGAGGGAAAATGTGGTTCCAAAAAGCCCAAGGAGCCTTTCAGGACACACGTGGTGAACCCCCCTCCAGGGGCAGATGAGGGAGCAATAATGGAGGACACCGCCGTCATGGCAGAGGGGGTCCACAATACCAGGGTGACAAAGATCACTTCTTTGGGAAGCCTTGCCAGAGCTCCTGAAAGGAGGCCCGACTGTCCTACTCTGGAGGCAGTTGGGGGTCGCTTATCTTTGTACTCAGATGCCTGGCTCAAAATAACAAATGACAACTGGGTACAAAGTATCATTTCCAAAGGATACTTCATTCCTTTCGCCATACCCCCTCCACCAACAAGGAAAATCCTGAACTTTCCACCCAGTTACAGGGAACAAGCAACAGTAGAAGTCCAAACGTTGCTAAGAAAGAGTTATCCAACCAGTCCCAGCAGACCAGACAGGATCTGGAACTAACTCAAGATTATTTTTATTTCCAAAAAAGACAGGGGACTGGAGACCTATATTGGACCTCAGCAGGCTAAACAAATCTGTCAAAGAGAAGTTTCAGATGGTCATGCTTCAGTCGATACTTCCCTTCTTAGGGAAAGACAATTGGATGTGCTCGATAGATCTCCAGGATGTATACTACAACATAAAAATGGCCAGACCATCCAGGGATCATCTGCGCTTCCGGCTGGGAGCCGATCATTACCAGTTTTGAGCCCTGCCCTATGGTCTCACTACAGCCCCCAGAGTGTTCACCAAATGTATGGCAGTGGTCACAGCTCACCTGAGACGTTTAGGATTCCAGGTGTTTCCGTACCTAGACGATTGGCTGCTCACCACCACCACCAAGCATCAACTCATTCAAGCCAGGAACTCCACTCTGTCACTCTGCAGCCAGCAGGGCATTACAATAAATTCAGAAAAATCTGCCTTGTCGCCATCACACCATACCATTTTTATCGGAGCAGAACTGGACACCACCACGCTAAGACTTCCAGTAGAAAGAGTCCTACTACTCCGTCAGCAGGTCCACATTCTGATATCCAACAACAAGGCTCCAGCATCAAAAGTTCTAAAGTTGTTAGGTATGATGGCAGCTGCAATTCTGGCCATACCACTGGGTCGTATGCACATGCAGATACTGCAATGGCTGTTGTTCACTCAATGGTCTTACCAAGAGTTTCCCATGTCTCACCTGATAACGATCACAAACTCTTCAGTGGTGGTTGACCTCACTTCATGTCGCGATAGGACGTCCCTTTGTTTTACCCCCACCAGCAGCCACAGTGACCACGGACACTTCCCTAATAGGGTGGGGAGGGCATTTTCAGGGAAGGACAGCCCAAGGCACATGGACCAATCAAGAGACACATCTACATATCAATGTCTTAGAGATGAGAGCAGTACTTTTGGCATTGCAGTACTTCCAGGACTCTCTTCCTCTGGGTACGACTGCAATTCAGACAGACAACATGCCAGTGGTCTTGTACTTGAACAAACAAGGAGGAACCAGGTCATATCCCCTTTGTCACA